>NC_068356.1:35962572-36032572 GCF_020536995.1 Dreissena polymorpha
TATGTGTAAAATCTGCAAAAAAGGAGGTTTGTTACTTTGAAAAGACAACTCTCAAGCTCTTGTTTTCCATGAGCGGGTGAAGTGTGGAAAAAGTCGCGCAAATTGTTCATGAAAACATAAATATGTGTTAACAGTTGTTACACGTACATATTTCCGAACGGTTTTCTCGTCACGCTTGACTGCACCTTGTAATAACTCTGTGGCTGTAGATATATTGGACAGGAGGTGTTTAGAAGCTAATCTCACTACTATCCCGTTAAGCTCGTGATTGTTGTGAACCATGAATAAACGCCAGCATTCATCCACTGCGAGTGAGCAAACGGATACCAGCTTATTGGACTCGTCTGTTTTTGACATTTTAAAGGGGCAGAAGTCCAAAAAAGATTCAAAGACGAAAAAAGTAGAAGATGTTGCTACCAAACAAAAATCTATTAAATCCATGTTAAATCAGCAAAACGCAGAAGTTACCACTGAAAAGTCTATTCGGTCCATAGAAACACGTCTAGATGAGATTAGCTTGAAACTGTCCACAGTTTTGACAAAAGATGACATTTCCGTTATTCGAACCATTATCAGGGAGACCATTGATGAACTCAACGACAAGTTATCGAGCTGCGTCATCAAACGCTTAGAAATAATCGAATCAAACGTCTTCGACCAATCAAAGGAAATTGACACTTTACACATTCAAATCAACAAAAAAATAAAGAAATAGAAGAGCTTAAAACAAAACTAAACAAATCAGAAATGCACAGTGCAGAAAGTTTAAATGAGCTCGAACAATACAGCCGCAGAAATAACTTGCGCATCACCGGTCTCCAAGGCAACACAGAGTTCCAATCGTCCATATCGGTTACAGAACAGGTGTCGTCCCTTTTGAATACCAAGCTTGGATTGAAGGTTCAAAAGGAAGACATAGATGTCGCTCATAGGTTAGGGAAATTTAACCGAGATAAGGCCAGACCAGTGATCGTCAAGTTTGTAAGGCGCCAAACGAAGGCTGACGTTATGCGAAACGCTAAACTGCTCAAAGGGTCAGGTGTTTTCCTAAATGAGGACCTTACAAAATTAAACGCGGAAGTCCTAGCGTCCGTAAGGCTGAAAGACCCCGAGAACGTCGAGCGTGCCTGGTCTTTCAAGGGAAGCTCTAAGCACGTTTCAAAGGCAAAGACCGCTCAAACAGAATTGACTGCGAACACTTTCAAACGTGGCTCAACAAATCATGGCCGCAGACAGTCGGTTCACAGACGTATGCCAGCCGGGCCTCAACTAACACAAATCGAAGCCGTTATTAAAGTTAATCAGACGTGACATACTCTAAATTTATTCAGCTAAAATAGGTGTTCCAATCAGTTTTTTTAACATAACCTTGTGAGTAGACCCCATATATAAATATTTTCGTGTGTGGTATCAGACTCGATCGCATAACACCCCACACAATTCTAGATTAGTACTTATGTTTCTGCATCGTGTACATGCTTGTTTGTATATTTATTTATATATAACTATGCATCTGTATGTATTTGTACGTGTGTTGATAGATGTGTATAGATGTTGTTTTTTGTACATCGTATATACATAGTGCATATAGTGTTATATATATATATGTGTGTGTGTGTGTGTGTGTGCGTGCGTGCGTGCGTGCGTGCGTGCGAGCGTGCGTGCGTGCGTGCGTGCGAGCGAGCGTGCGTGCGTGCGTGCGTGCGTGCGTGCGTGCGTGCGTGCGTGTGTGTTAATGGGTGGGTATATATGTATGTGTGTGTGTGTGAATGGGTGGGTATGTATGTATGTGTGTATATGTTTATGCTAATAATAACTGGATTTCTAACCTATATCAAGATGTGTATACATATAAACAACACCCATCTCTTCATTCACCTATTCAGATATATATAGATATAAATAATGATGTATAATGGGAATATATCCGTGTATAAATATAAGTTATGGTAATTTATGTTTATGAATATGCGTGTTTATATGTGTATTTGGGAATATATACATATATAAATATAAATAATGATAATAAAAATAAAGTGTAAAAATATATGTGTATAAATATAAATAATGATAACAATTGAATTTCTAACTTATATCAAGATGCGTATACATATAAACAATACTCATCTCTTCATTTATCTATTCAGATGTGTATAAATACAAATAATGATAATAAATATATAATTTAAAAACATCTGTGTATAAATATAAATAATGATAACAACTAGATTTCTAACTTATATTAAGATTTGTATACATATAAACAATACTGATTCCTTCATTCATCTATTAAGATGAAATGATTTTTAAAAATGTTAAGAAATCGAATGTAAAACCTTTGCCTGCAAGATAACAATCATGTATCTGTCTTTGCAAATATGTAGCTTACTCATTTAGGGTTATACTATACTAAAATAATTTTGACAACATCTTAGACTCAGATGTGTATACATACAAATAATGATAATACTTTATGCTAATGCTTTTCTAGAATGTATACCAAATTGCATAGATGTATTAAATCTTTGTTCCACGAATGAGAACCAAATTGTATAGAGAACTAATGCTGTAGTTTCTTTTTTCCTCATTTTTTCTTCGGGTTGTGTTATCCTGACAATAATAATAATATTATGCTAGTGTTTTTCGAGAATTGTTACAGATTTTGTACACCGAACTAAATATAGAAGTTCTTTTTTTCCATATTTTAACCATTTAAAGAGATGGAGGGTGATGTCGATGATAATTTGTGTGTGCTTTTCCAGTTGGTTTCTATTTTAAAAAAATGTCCAGTTGTTTTCTATTATAAGACATAATATGTCCATTAAAACAAACAAAAAAAGAAAACAAAAAGGAAAAACATAATACATGATAATATCACAGAAGAAAATGTCTAACATAAGATAAAGAAAAAAAGAATACTGAGGATATAAAAAATGGAACATCCATAGAACTGAAGAAATACATAGATATAATGCTGAAGAAATACATAGATATAATGAAAAAATAGGGAAACGGGCAACAAACAAAACAAGACTTTTCCCAATAGAGACATACACAAGTGCGCACTTATTTATTGTGAACCCAACTGTACAGATAATTTAATTCATTAGTTTTTTTACAATTATGCATACCACATTATATAAAGACTTAAATATTTGTATTTGCCCTTTTCCTCAAATATAGCAATTGGAAAGCTCATTAGAATACCTAACCATGCTTGTTATTATAAATACTCGTTTTTCAATTTGTACAGATAACCTAATATAGTATTTCTTTTTTGCAATTTTCTGAGCCAAATTGTAAAGAGGACTTAATGTTTGTAGATGCTTTTTTCTCAATGTTTTTCATCTTCAAAGAAGGGAACAAATATATGAATCAAAATGCTCATTAGAGTACCTAATCATGTTTGTTATTATGAATACTCGTTTTTCAATTTTACTACTGAAAACGTTGCTTCTGCTTCCCTTTTGTTTTCGCTGGAAGCATTTAATACTACTAACCATGTATAGGATACTCGCTACTAATAGCCTCTCAAAAAATAATGTTCATAACATTATTCCGATTTTAAAAACCTAAATATTCCAACGTAATGCTCCTCTTCTCATCCGTCCTTTTTTTACAGTCAAATAATATAAAACGTAGAAAAAAAATCATATACGGTTATTCATATTAAATATATATAAATATTGTGTTTTTTTCCTGAGTAAAAAGACATAATGTAGGGAGAATGTTTTTAATTCATGCATACTCATGTATTTACAAACATTATTTTAACTGGACCACTTCATACGTGTTTTTTTTCGTACGTGTTTGTTATTTAATCCAAATATTTTGTTTTTGTTTTTTTTCCAGCGTACGAAAGCGCGCACTTGTGTATGTCTCTATTGGGACAAGTCTTGTTTTGTTTGTTGCCCTTTTCCCTATTTTTTCATTATATCTATGTATTTCTTCCGCATTATATCTATGTATTTCTTCTGTTCTATGGATGTTCCATTTTTTATATCCTCAGTATTCTTTTTTTCTTTATCTTATGTGTAGACATTTTCTTCTGTGATATTATCATGTATTCTGTTTTTCCTTTTTGTTTTCTTTTTTTTGTTTGTTTTAATGGACATATTATGTCTTATACTAGAAAACAACTGGACATTTTTTTTAAATAGAAACCAACTGGAAAAGCACACACAAATTATCATCGACATCACCCTCCATCTCTTTAAATGGTTAAAATATGTACTTTAAATGTAAAAGGGCTCAACAATAAAGACAAACGCTTAAACATCTTCAAATGGTTAGACGAAAAAATTAATAATGTATGCTTAGTACAAGAAAGTCACTTGACACACACTTTAGCACAAACCTTAAAAGATTAATGGGACGGGGACATCTACCTCAGTGGACAATATACTAATAAACAAGGCATTGCCTTTCTGATAAAAAGTTACATAGGGATCACAGTTGATAACCTTAACGAAATAATAATTAGCAGACTAGATGTATAGATATCAAAATACATGAAACACAGCTAACATTAATCAACGTTTACGGTCCTAACATAGATGATTCCACATTTTACGAAACATTACAATCTTTTATAATTAATAACCAAGATAAAAATATTATAATCGGTGGTGAGTTCAATACTGTCCTGAACCCATTATTAGATAAAAAGAATGGAAACCTTTATACTCATCCTAAAAATAGAAACATTTTAAATAACATAATTGAAAACTACAATATGATAGATATCTGGCGTTCAGTATACCCAAACGAAAGCAAATTCACCTGGCACTCAAACACAAAACCAACAATATTTTGTAGATTAGACTATTTTTTAATATCTGAATCTCTTTGCAACATTATTGACACATGTAACATAAAACCAGGATTTATGACAGACCACTCTCTAGTTGAACTTAAACTGCACAATATACAACCTGAAAGAGGCCCAGGATACTTTAAAATTAACAACAGCATCTTATTGGATACACAATATCAAACACAAATAAAACAGGAAATATTAAATACAGTTCAAAATAATAAAGATGCAAATCCAAACACCTTATGGGAAGTAATTAAAGGAAATATACGTAACACAACAATTAGATACACATCATTTAAACAAAAAGAAACACACAAACTTGAAACTGAAACCATCAAAACCATTGAAACACTTGAAAAACAATTACATCAAACAAACACAAATGATACCACCGACATTGAAAATGAAATACCATTAAAAAAACAAATATTAGATGGAATCTATCATACACATCTCACTGGAATAATACTAAGAGCGCATGCACAGCATGTTGAACACAATGAAAAAAATACAAAATACTTCGCAAACATTGAAAAACGTAGAAGTGAACAAAAAACTGTGCACAAATTAGTAGTCAATGGCAAAGATATAACAAACATTACTCAAATACTAGAAGAACAACGTTTATTTTTCGAAACCCTCTATAAACGAAAAAATGTTGAAAATAACACCCTTTTAAAATACACATCACAAACCAAGAGGAAATACAACTGTGCGACGGATTGCTTAATGAATATGAATGTGGATTAGCCCTAAAAGAAATGCAAAATAACAAAAGCCCAGGATCTGATGGCATCACAATCGAATTTTATAAAATATTCTGGAATGATATAAAAACACATCTAATTAGTTCATTTAACTATTCATTTAACAACGAAAGCTTAACTACGCTACAAAAACAAGGTATAATATCACTTATTCCAAAATCTGGAATAAACTTAGAATCCTTATCAAACTGGCGCCCGTTTAGTTTACTAAACAATGATTATAAAATTGCAACTAAAAGTATAGCAAACAGAATTTAAAAAAATATTACCATCAATCATTTCAAAATCTCAATCTGGTTTCATAAAAGGACGTTACATTGGAGAAAACGTTCGTCTTATCCAAGAATGCATCAACTATTTCAAACAATCCTGGTCTAATATTCTTTGCAGACTTTGAAAAGGCATTCGATTCGCTTGATCATTTATTTATGTTCTCTTGCTTAGAAAATATGAACTTAGGTGAAAGTCTTATTCAATGGGTCAAACTATTCTATACCGATATTAACAGTATAATCATTAACAATGGCTTCTTTTCAAACAGTTTTAACATCAAACGAGGGGTTCGACAAGGATGTCCACTCTCATCATCGCTATTTATTATTTGCATCGAGTATCTATCACATCATATCCAATCAAATAAACACATATAAGCCATATCACTAGAACCTGATGAAGATATCAAACAGTCCCTATTTGCTGACGATGCAACTTATTTTACAACGACAATTACGATTCTTTCCATAACCTAATAGAGTCACTAACCCTTTACGGAATGACATAGGGTCTTAAACTAAACAAAAGTAAATGTACTGTGCTACGAGTAGGTAAATTAAAACAAAGTAATGTCCTATATAAAAAAGACATGAAATTTAATTGGACATCCGATGAAGCCACAACGTTAGGAATTACTTTCACAAATAATAAAAAGGATACAGTTCTTAAAAACATACTACCTAAATTACAGAATTTTAAAAACTGCTTAAAATCATGGCATTCCCGTAAACTTACACTAATAGGAAAAAACACAGTATTGAAAACGTTTGCACTTCTTATTTAATTTATGTATTAACAGTTCTCCCAAATCCACCAAATGATGTTATTAACGATATAAAATCAGCAATATTTAATTTCATATGGGACGGTAAGCCTGATAAAATAAAACGAACTCAGTCAATTCAATCTGTAGAAAATGGAGGTATCCAATTAACGAACATTGACTCATTCTTGAATGCAATCAAATGCAGCTGGGTTAAAAGATACCTAGATAATACCAATACGAGTAAATGGAAATTATTCTACCAGAAAATCCTAAAAAAATATGGTGACTCCTTACTCTTTGAATGTAACATCAGCAATACTATCTTACATGAAATTGCAAACGAAAACATATTTATGTCTGATGTTCTATCAGCATGGAGTGATGTCACTCATAACCTAGAAACCCAAACCAGCAGTAAAACTATTTTATGGAACAATAAAGACATAACTTCAAACAATAAGACGTTTTTCTATAAAGATTGGTTTGAACGAAGCATTAAATATGTCGACCAATTATATGACTACAGAATTAAGGATTTCTTCTCTTTTGATGATATATGCTACATATACGGAATACCTTCAAATAATTTTCTGAAGTACTACACACTAATCAAAAGCATACGCAAACATATTAAATCTGAAATCAATACAAATAATACACCATGTACTCAAACAACATTCGTAGAAAACATACTTGGAAGAAAAAACAAAACGAATACATATTTTACACACTACAAATTAAAAACCCTACAAAAAACTCCAAAACCAAAAATAAATGGCAAGTCCTTTTCGGAGAACATGAACTTAATTGGAAACACATATTTACCATGCCGTATAAAGCAACTATTGGTTTAAACATATTTATTTTGGAATGCATATACAGCAAATAAATACACAGTAATATGTGGATTGACCTGGAAGCTAAACTTAGCTTATTGTAGGTCGTTCCACAAGCATGAATAAGCGATGCATTAGGCGAGAAGGACTTCACTACATAAATGTTAATGAAGAGTGGTTGTAGTGGAAAGTACATGTGTATAATTATATTGAAGTAAGGTTTAATGTGGGGAAAAGTAGATGAGTATGGATACATAGATAAAGTGGATGTGTAAGTGATAGTAGGGAAGAGTTAGAGAAATGGAAGCGGAGATATAGTGGTAGAACGAGGTTGGAGAAAGAGTTTGAAGGAGCTGGGGAGCACGTTATAATAATGTGGGAATTGGTACCGAAGGCGTCTTATCAAAACGTTTAGATATATCAATAAAGGTATGTACTGCTGCAAAAATAGTACAGTTGTCTTCCAAAGAAAGAATAGGATTTCCAAAAAGCAATACCTTGGTTGAGGGTAGGCAGAAGTGCGATACACAGTTCAAGAGGCGCACTCGAATGGTGGAGTACAATGGGCAGTGTAAAAAATAGTGGCTAGCTGTTTCTTCTTCGCCACAAGAGCAAAGAGGGGATTGTATACTATCTTGTTTTTACTAAACAGGTCATGTGAAAGCACACTGCAGTTTGTGCGTAGTCGCGTATGCATTATCTGGGATATACGTTTTCCATAGTAATAATATTTTGGAACTTTGACCGCTGATGATGGAAGACCTCTTTTAAATGTGTGGATGGATGATGCGTTCGAGGTTTCGGTTGAAAGGCTATTGAAAGCACGAGTTGTGGATGGGATAAATGAGTTGTAGTAGAGCGCAGTTCTAGCTCTAGGGACATAAAGTGATTGATTATTCCTCAAATTATAGCGGTCGTTGGTATTCATTGGTGGACATAAATCAGACAGATAGGATGGGGTTAGGTTATTAGTCATTTTGTAAAAAAGAGTGAGTTTATGTTTGGCTCTGCGATTACTTAAAGTTTCTCATCCGACTTCTTCCAAAAGCTTTTGGATAGAGATTAATTTCGTGGCACCTGTGACTATTCGTGCAGCCTCATGTTGGACGTTTTCTAACAGTTCTTGGTCTTGTAATGTACAGTTGTCGAAAACGACATCGCCGTATTCGAGTAAAGGACGAATAAATGATAAGTACATGGTTTCCAATGAGGAACGATCTAAATTAAATTTTAACTTTTTCATCACGTGTATTCTTGTGTAGGCCTTATTAATTATGTACTCAATATGGGCGCCCCATTTAAGATCTTTCGTAAAGTAGAGTCCTAGATGTTTATGTTTTGTTACTTCGCTAATGGCAACGTTATCCATATATACAGGGGGATGTTGAGTTGTGTTTGTCTTGCGACTTATAATCATCGATTCCGTTTTCTTAGGATTAAAACTGACAAGCCACGTTTTAGCCCATTTATTGATTCTTTCGAGGTCGGAGTTAAGTATAGCTGCAGCGTTGACTGGATTGTCGACTACAACATAAAGGCTAGTGTCGTCGGCAAATAACCTGATGTTTGCATGAATATCTTTTACAATATCATTAATGAAAATTAAACACAAAAGAGGTCCTAAAATTGAGCCTTGGGGTACTCCAGCGTTGATATGAGACCAATTGGATTCTGCGTTTGGGAGAACAACTTTTTGTTTGCGGTTAGTAAGGTAGGATTCGAACCAGGATAAGAGACAACCTCTTATGCCTATATTCGTAAGCTTAAACAACAAACCCTTATGCCAAACACGGTCGAATGCTTTGCTGATGTCGCAGAATATAGCTCTGACCTCTTTTCCAGAGTCGATAGCCTCGCTAAAGAAGTTATAGAGAAACGTAAGCTGGTTTATTGTTGAGTCACCAGGGACAAATCCAGATTGTAAGGGGGAGAGGATTTGATGAGTGTGTAGGAAGTTAAATGTATATTTAAATACAATTCTTTCGAATACTTTTCCAAGTGTGCTAAGTAAAGAGATAGGACGATAGTTGGCTGGGTTAGATGAGTCTCCCGATTTGAATATTGGGGTGACAAAAGCTTCTTTCCATGGTTCTGGGAATACAGAGGTGCGTAAGGAAGTATTGAAAATATCACATAAAGGAAAAGATAGTTCAGTTGAAAGTTCTCTCAGGATGCGGTTATTTACTGAATTTGGGCCAGAAGCTTTATTTAATGGTAAGCCTCGTAGCACTGATTCAATCTCAGTTGGAGTGACCACAAGGGAGGTCAGAGTTTCGTTGTTATGATATATGAATTGCCTTAGGTTAGGTGCTTCTGAGTCGTCCAGGATAGTTTGTTCTGTGAAGAAGTTGTTAAGGACAGTAGCTTTCATGGTGTCGTCTTCAATAATTGAATCTTGATGGATAAGTGAGGGTATGGATGATGTCGAGTAAGGTCGAATGAAGCTTTTCAAACATGACCACCAGGATCTAGAATTTGGTGTTGATTGAAGCTTTTCAGCCAATTTGTCTTGATGATTTAGTTTTGCCCGTCTAATTTCGGCCACAACTTTGTTTCGCAGAGTCCTGAATTTGAACCAGTCGCGTTCAAGTGTTGTGTGTTTGGCTTTGCGAAACAACCGTCGACGACAACGAATGAGATGTTTTATGTGAGTGGTTATCCAGGCTGGTTCGATTGGGCGAATTGTTATTAGTCTGTTTGGAATATAGTTTTTCGCCGTGGATATTATGTACTCGGATATGTTTTTAGAATAAATATTAAGGTCGTTATGCTTTATAGCGTCCCAGTCGGTGTTAGCCATAACTTCGCGAAGCGCTTCGTAATTGCCCTGATCGAAAATCCATATATGGCGCTTAAATGTGCGTTTATGTGCCTTTTTGAAGTTAAGAAGACCATAGATGGGGCAGTGATATATAATATTTTGTTCAAGACAGGGGTCTCCCACCCCCGATGAGTGAATAAGGTTAGGCTCAGAGGTGAGTATTAAGTCAATTGTTGAAGAGGAACGCTCAGTGTAATGTGTAGGGTCATTAATGGTTTGGTAGAGGCCGCATTGGTTGCACAACTGTTTGAGTTTGTTGTTAGGGTCCTGGAAGTTGATATTAAAGTCACCGGTTATAATAATGTTGGTGATTCCCGTGTCAACCGCAAGATGTATAGAATTTTCAATGGCAGCATGTATATGTGCAGGTGTATCTGGGGGTCTGTAAAATATGCCGAACAGGGTATGTTTAGAAAATGTAACGAGTTCAATCCAGATTGATTCAGTACCATTGATTTCGAGGTCTGTGCGTCTTTTGTAAGATAGATTATTTTTAATGTAGACTAAGACACCACCGTGGCTGTCTCCAGGCCGATCTTTTCTTTCAGGGGGGGTTAAAATCTGGAAAATACAGATCTTGTGTAAGGGACGTTTCAGTGAGCCATGTTTCTGAGAACGATAGAATGTCGAAATCCTTAAATTCGGTATATAAAATGTCTAATTTCTTGATGATACTTTGGACGTTGAAGTGCATAAAGGATAAGTGGTTACTTAAATCAACTGATTGAGAAGAAGAGGTGAATGATGTTGAGGCAGATTCTAGGTTCTGTCTCGAAATAGGACCGGGATTTGGGTGGATGTCACCACATAGTAAGATAAAGAGGAACATGTAGGCGACATAACTCACGAATGACGAAATCAGAAGTTTTAGTAACACGCATGTCAGCTCGATATTAGATCTGTCAATTTCCGAGATTACGATATTTGAATTGGTATACGGTGTTAATGGTCTGGCAACCGTGAAGGTTTGTAGATGATGTAGGATAGAATACTTCTCCACTTGAAAGAGGACCATGGTGCATAAGAAAGAGATTACAAGACGCCATTGGTATTTGAATCGTATGTTTCTCGTGTAGACGCAACACTTGCTAGTTATTATGTGTTTCCTGTGCTGAAAAATGCATTGACGCTAGGCACGAGAAACAGTACCGGAACCATCGGTAGTTGGGATACGAATTCCAAATTAAACCAGACTCCATGAGGTGCTCCAAGAAGTATAGTGAAGAGGGTTAGGAACAGAAGACAGGAAGAAGGATGAAAGAAGCAAAGAGGCATGTCTCGCATGTCGCGATTGAAGTAAGAATGAGTGGCTATTAGGAATGGGGTTGTGTTTAAAGTTTGTGGTAAAGCGTTCAAATACAATGCAGTTGCCAAAAGGCCAATTCAATCAAGTTGGATTGAAATGCCGGTGAATCAATTTAGTGGTGTGCCTATGTATGCGTGTATGCGTGCGTGTGTATGTGTGAGCGTGCGTGGTGGAATGTGTATGTTGGTGTTGGTCCATGTAGATGTGTAAGAGGTGTGCATGTGCGCGTGGACCTAGGCGGGCGTGAGAGACGACGTTATGGTTTGACATGACTTAAGAGACTCAAATTTAAATCAGAAATGGGAAATGACCTAAAAGGAAAACACATTATATACAATTAAGATAACACACAAATCCAACCATGGTTAAGTAAGGAGGTATGACCAAGAAAGTTATCCCGGCCTTGGGTAATGGTCATTTTGTTATCAGCTTCTTTTTACATTGTTAACATTTACAACAATTGGCAGGCAGTGTTTATGACAATGTTAAGAGAAGGTATAACAGTTCACTACATTAATTTTAAAAAAAAAGAGCTGAATACGCGTGCTTGAAAAGAAATCAGGATAAAAATAGTTACAGTGGATTCCTTGGTTATGGTTGGAATAACAAATAAAAAATGACACACTGATTATTGATACAAAGCACATACAAATTGTAAACACAGCGTTTGAATGTGAATGAGCAAATATCGTGCGTTTACTGGTTTATCTACACTGTCCAAAATAGAAAGCGTTGTCTAGCGATATGGCTCTAAGTCCTGTGGGGAAACTATGCGTAAGGTAGGAGTGCCATCGTCGTGTTTAGCTTTGATGAGAATGTTTCCATCAGAAGACCATGCCCCAAGGAGATTTCCTGCTTTGACAAGCGAACGAGCTTCGAACAAGAGATTCGAACGAACAGATGTAAGCTGTTCATTGACGTAAATGCATTTGAACTTGTCACCAATGTCCTTCAGACTAGTGCGTTTAGTGTAAAGTTTCTGTCTGGCTCTGTACGTTGCGAATTTCACCAGAATATCTCTTGGGCCCTTTTGCTTTGGTCTACCTAGACGGTGGCTTCTATCGATGTCGGCGACATTTATATTGGTTTGAAAGGCCTCGCAAACTCCAAGTACCAAGTCGTCGGTGTTTTCACTATCAGATTCTGGTAATCCGGAAATCCGCAAACAGTTGCGTTTACTGTATTGCTCAGCTGCGTCGGAACGGAGTTCAAGGTCGCGAACACGTTTTGTAAGGACTTCGTTTGAGGATTTCAGGTTGCTGTTTTCTTCTTCAAGTTTGCTAACTTTGGATTGGAGACCGAAAATCACGCCCTCGACAATCGTTTGAATTGATGACTGAAGCATTACCTCGATGTTGCTTTGTATAGTGTCTTTGAGCGCAGCGGCGATAGCCTGAATAGCGTCCTGATCCAGGGATATATTCGTTGCCATGGCTATGTTTCGAGTATTCGTGTCGCAGGGTTCTGGAGATACGTTAAATTTATGTTTCTTGTAATCCAGTAAAAATTCTGGTGACGACAAATCCCTCTTTTTAGTATTTTGAATCGGCAACTATTGAAAGCACACTGAGAAATTTTCAATATAAATACATCCATAGAATTATAGCTACAAATAAATATCTCTTTAAATGCAAATTATCTAACTCAAATATGTGTGACTTCTGCGGTGAAAACATCGAAACTATAGAACATCTTTTTTGGGTGTGCAAACACGTCCAGCCTATTTGGAATCAATAAGTATCTTTTCTTGAACAACAGCAACTAAACGCAAAACTATCTTTCTTAAATGTTTGTTTCGGAATTTACTCATTGAAATCAATAGACTGTAATAATATTGTGAATTTTATTCTTATATTGATGAACTATTTTATCTTTAACATGAAGTACAAAAAACAAGTACCAAATTTTAATTGTTTTGTCCATAGTCTTAAACTAAAAATCCAGATTGAGAAAGAAATAGCCCTCAGTAATGACACATTACAAATCTTTGAACAAAAATGGAATCGGATTAAATTCTCATAATGTTTGTCCACTTATATACATTTCACTCTAATGTTATTTTATCTTTCTAAAATATTTTTGTATATTTTTTTTTCAATCTTATAAGATCATTGTGAATATACAACAAAACACACAAGTCCAGTATGCTTTCTTCCGACTTTATACAACTCATCATTTTTCATAACTATTCTTCTGTTGTTTTTTTCTTTTCTCTTTAAAAAAATATATATTAGCATATCTTGTATAACATGTCTGAACTTTATTGCTTTGTACAATCACTATGTTGTATGATCATATACATGTATACATTGTATGTATTATATTGAATAAAAAAAATAAATAAATTGTTGTGATTATGTGCTGATCTAACGAAGTTTCAAAATAACACCAAATGAACAAATATGCAGTTTTGCGCAAATTTGTTTGAACTTCGTAGTATTGGTGAATACACAAAATATGTTTCTGTCAATAATGTTTGAACGTTATCACGAAATCATAAATGTTACAGCTAAGTCGCCTATTTTCACCACAGACACCGTAAATACAGACAGTGACAGTTATCACCATGGTTATTATAGGTATAATTTTTGGAAACATTCCAACGTAATCGCCTAGGATTAAATTTATTATATCTGTGCTATGTTACTCTTTGATGAGCGTTATCAAATGACACCTTCTAATCCAATAAGGTTTAGACTGTCAATTTACACACCCTTAGTATTGAAAGCTATACCTGGAGCTTTCGTCCATGTACTACGGACTTCATCAGCAGAATGAATATCTACTGTTGTGAAACGTTATCACCGCTAATTGTCGGGGTGAGCGATGTTAACGTATGGTCCCAGGAGTGCGAGAGTTGAAAGCTCCAGGTAAGCTTTCAATACTTAGTGTGTGTAAATTGACAGTCTAAAACTTATTGGATTATCATGGAAACCACACAGTCAAACTTTTATCGATGACACCTTCTACATATAATGTTATTCATTTCAATCAGACAGACAGACAGAATGTTTTATTGACGTAAACTTTACAGTTTTTTGTCATTTACAAAATTGTTATACAAAGCATGATGTCAACGTGAGTACAAATAAGAAAATTTAAATATTATATTGATCGCGTAAAGATTATATACATACAAACATGAACTTAATTAATAAGTGATACACAATAAAGATTTGATTTACAAATATAAATAAGAAACAAAAAAATAATATAGTATTCGTGATTTGCTAGATTAACATATACAGATGATGAAAACAATAATTTTGTTATTAACTTTCATAAAAATATTGGAGGATGAAAACCATAAACATAGTGCAGTCATTAAAACGTTATACGAGACAAGTTGATGTGTAAAAAGAAATTGAAGAAAACTTAGTTAGCTAATATTTTCACAACTTTGTTAAAGATAAGTAAAATTGGAACATGCGTTAAGGGTATACGTGAATTATTTGAAATATACTAAACAATACAACATAGATAATTTAAAATTTAAATTCACATACTCTTTTGGATGCTCATTCAAACCATTATGTGCATGTGCTCTGTCTAGTTAATATACTTATATTTTCAACTTTTTTTTAATATTGACGCTCCCTACGTCTGTGTCGATGTGCTGCTTCCCCATAGGTGTTTTTGGACCAAGAAACCTAACAGACGATTTCTTACAAGCACACATAAGACATTATTGCTTGCCATCTTTGTGGAAGTTGTTTCTCGTTATATATTCAGAGTAAGATATGAATCCGTTACCATTTTAAACGATTTGTTTCATAAGCGGATATTGTCTCCCTTTTGTTTACCTTTATTCTAACTCAGTCGGATATCAATTGAACTCGATTTAAAAATTACTTACATGTGATTTGTGTATTAAGTTTAGTATTCAGTCGTAACGCTTAGATAATTTAAGTGTCAAGCGTATTGTTGTTCTTAGATATTGTAAGATTTCCATTCCGCCATCTTGTTGCCATTACTAATTTCAGTATTGATAATATTTAAATTTGCGTATTTTACTTTTTCAATGTTTTTTTTAATTTGATATGATTGATAGTTTATCGTTGATTTATTTCAATTAAATTTACTTGGATTATTACATAAGTTTTGAATTAGTCTGTGTCCACATTTCAACAAAATCCGTTCAAAAATAAGGGAGCTATATTGATTTGAATACGTATTGCGTTAGAAAAGTCTCCAAGTGTAGATCCATAAGATAACACATCATATTTAATATTTATCGACTGCACCACGGAACTTAGTGTTACTTCGCTTTGAAGTATTTAAGATGTACATATATGTACATGGAATAGTGCGACTTACGTCATCGCTGTGATACGGTGGCACAGAGATGACATTCACTCATGTTTTTAAATCACTTCTCTTTTTTTAAATTGCACTCCTCTTATATTTCTATCTCGTTCCCACGACATACTTAATCGAGGGAAAGACTTTCTTACTAATGGGAACGAGTAAGCTATGTCATGGAAACGACTTACTAAGTCGAGGGAACGAGATAGAATAAAGAGGAGTGCAAAGCTAAATAAAAGAGTTCAATTAAAAAATTAAAAATTAAAAAATTCAATTAAAAAAAAAGAGAGGTGCAGTAAATAAAGGAGGATGCATTCAACAATTTTCTGCACCGCTCTTTTTTCATTGCTCTACTCTTTTATTCAGTTTTGGATTCTTCTTTTTTTTCTATCTCGTTCCCTCGACTTAGTAGGTCGGTCCTACAACAAAGCTTACTCGTGTATACGAGTTAGTAAGTCGTTCCCTCTAGTAAGCTAAAATTCTCCCCTCTTTTGTTAAATGCACGCCTTCTTTATTTACTTCGCCGCTCTTCTTTCATTACACTCCTCTTTTATTTAGCTTTGCACAATATTCAATACACTGTATAACAAACATTTGATGTGGTGGATAATCAACAATCAACTCAAAAATTAAAACTCTGCTTGGAATTTAATTATCTCAACATTTTAACGTTCAAGCGTTATTTTTTAAATCAGAATATACGCCGAATATCGTTTTAATGATATGTATTGTTATTTACATACTGTAACTTTAACACACGCTACCAATATATAGAGCTAACTCTAACAATATTTCTTATTAACATATGTTAGGATTTTGTTTTCATTGAGAAACTGAATATATGTAGTGAGTCTACGAAACAAAATTTAATTTTTATATATGAGTTGTTTATTTTCTTACTTGTATAAATACTCGGTAATTGTGTAATGACTATTAGCTGTATATTAACAAGGAATGCTTCATTGCATCAAATATACAATTTAAACGAACAGCGACGTGTTGTATGCATGTCCCTTGTTAACTCGCCAATAAAGCATGTAATTCAACAACACATTATTATACGATAATGTCTTATTATAAATTGTTCAGCTCAGCATTTTAAAGCATGTGTCTATACACAGTGAAACACAAGATAAATTTAATCATTTTTTGTTATACGAGTTGTATGCGTCTGAATTGGGAAAAGTATGTATATTCATTAATTTCCAATAAGATGTAAAATAAAATTATGACCTAAAATATATTTTTGAAAAATAATTTTAGTTTTATAAGCTTACCTAATATAATATTTTTGAAATTGCCAATGTCGTCTTTAAACGATAAATGTATGTTGCACGGTAAACCCGAAAAACATTCTGTATATATTGACACAACCCACTCCATACACAGATGATATAGTCAATAAATTGTTCGATTACTGTATATTAACTATTTTGTTCCGTCTTAAAACCCCAATAGCTTTCAACAGAAGACGTGTTTTTGAAATGTTTTACGACGTTCCATTCTGTCAAAACGAATGTTACGTAAGGACTATTAGCTAAAAGAAGATTTGTGTTGTATGCTCGGTTCCTTACAGATTCTCAGAGGGACAATAAAAAATATTGATATATTCTGAACCGTCTTATTAGGGCTTTGCTATTGATACATCAACGTTTTAATCTCGGTAAAATACTGTAAGTGGATTCGCATTATGTGGAATATGATAACATTGCAAAATAAAGATTATTTGTTTTTTATATGCGATAAATGTTCTGCTTGTTTAAAATATGTAATCAAAACGTGTCAAGCAAAATGTCTAATGACCCATATTGTCTAAGTATGTTGTCTACTTTGCGTATCATCAAACAATAGATGATCTATATGGCGTCAGTTTGATGGGGCAAAAGCTTGTTATTTTGCCGGTTGCATGCAGATCCTGAACATATTAATATAACATGCTCGATATAACTATTCATGTTTTATTGATGAACGGCTAATATATCCAGTATAATTAAACAAACTAAGATTTTTTTTTGGACTTCAATTTGTTTATTCTTTTAACTAATTATCTTATATTTGTTTTTCTTCTCTTAACTGTTTTTTTTTTTAAATATACATTATATATAATATATTTTTTAATTACATTTGCATCTATCCCTCTTAAGTTTAGTCAATACATTGCGCTAAATTTGGGGCGGGCTCACTCACGCTCGCAATGACAGGCAAATCAAAAGTAACTGACACTTTTGACAGCGGCATTTACGTGTCAGTTGCATTATCACTGCTGCATACGGCCAAACAATCCATTTTGAAGAATTTAGAAAAAATCTTTCCAGCAATCGCCTGGATGCCGCGACTCATTACCAGTCGTTATCAGCATACTACAAATAACATGTTTTTACTCAGCATACTACTAATAACATGTTTTTACTCAGCATACTTTTAGTGACAAGTTTTCACTTTCATTAAATATGTAGCATGCATAATTATGTTGATGCGATTGTACCTGTGCCATGTTTTACCTGTAAATAGAATTATGTCACAGTCTTATTAATGTGTTGAATATACGTGTGCGTAATTACTTGTTGTTCTCATTCACTGACCAATATTTAGCTTGTTTTATTTTATTTTATTTTTCGTTTACAAATAAATGTCAAGAATACTCTACAGTAATTGCTTTTTCAATATACATTTTATAAAATAAGTTATCAGTTCTTTTTGTAAGCTTATTTTCACGTACATATGTTGTTGTTTAAGTAAATGATAAAGTAAGTTATAATTGAATATCTACATTTAAATATAAGAGAATACATTTTTATGTTTGTGTTACGGTGATATTTCAAATAATCATTCTTTCTCACATTTCACGTTTATAGTTTTAGCGCTTGATTAACATCGCTGCTGATGCAAACATAAAAAGGCAGTCAATTTTAGTTCATCTCTCGTGTCAGTACGTTTATCACACGTATAAATCTCTTCAGTCCTGTGTGCATTCATGCAATACATATTACTTATTTGAAACAACAATAATTTTGTTTTTGTAAAATTAAAATTTGAGCTACTATGCAAATCTGCAGGAAAAACTATAAATTTGTAATAGTACCGTCTTCTGAAATACGATATCACTTTAAAGCGAGTTACATGTGGAATAGAATGCGACATAGTCAAATGTTTTATTTATTCAATATCAAAATTAATGTTGTGCAACTTTGTTGCATTAATTTTAAAAGATTGCTTAGAGAGGATAGTTATAGAGAAAAAGAACCTTGCCATTCAGGATATTCAGGATACGTGATATTATTCACAAAGTATTCGCTGTTTGATCAACGTTAAAATCTGATTTCCGGATTACTTGAGAACTATTTTATATTAACAAGTTTATATTATATACATGTTTTTGTATATAACAAATTCTGTGATTGGATAGTTATAGAGAAAAAGAACCTTGCCATTCAGGATATTCAGGATACAATTTGTCGGAAAAGATTCAACGTGGATGTGATGATATAATGCGCCGTCAATACACTTGCACACTATTTATGTTAACTTAGGTGTATAATGTCTATGCGATTTTCTTACATAATATTCAACTCTTTATAACAGACATTGCACCTTAAAAACATTGCAACGGCCAGTGCATGTGTCGCTTAAAAAATGCATACGTGATATTATTCACAAAGTATTCGCTGTTCGTTCAACGTTAAAATCTGATTTTCGGATTACTTGAGAACTATTTTATATTAACAAGTATATATTATATACATGTTTTTGTATATAACAAATTCTTTCCCATTAGATTATTTTTCAAATGTATTGCCTTTAACACAAAAATAGTTCTGAGAAGAAGAATACATCGTTAAAATAGTATTAGCAACTGTAATGGAAAATGCAATATTGACATAAATAAATAATCCATATCGGTTAACATGTAACATCAATTATTGTAATCTAGTAATACATATACACTTATTCGTGTAAATTTACATGTACAATTACATGCTGAAAAATATTGATGTCAGTGCTATGTTTATAATACATACATATGTTAGTATATTTGTGTACAATATTAAAAGTCATGTTTAAATAAGTCCATATGATTCTAAAAAGTATGCTTCGATTATTTTATGTCTGTATATATAAAGGATTTAGTCCGCTATTATTATAAAGTCATTCGTTGGGTGTTCTAGCAAGTACGTCAATAAATACGAAACGACATAAAACATAAATTAATAAAGTTGGGTCACTGCCTTGGCAGGGCGATGCAAATCAATGAGGATTTGAACCGCGTTGATGGATAACTTTACATGAAACTTCGCCTGATTCTTACAAAACATGTGCATGCATTTATATATATAAGAAGATCATGTTTCCCAAATTTAACAGTGTATTAATAGGTTGTATGTGTTTAGAATTTACTAATAATATTATTACTTCTATCAGTTAAATACTAGCTTAGACTTGCCTATGGAGACGGAAAACGGAAAGCATGTTACGTGAAGTAAATTCTTAATGTACAAGTTTCTATGGGTTTCAGTTGGTAAAAAAAAATAGATATATTTTGTAATGTTACTGTTTAAACAATGGCATAAAAATATTTTTCTAAACTTTTTAATTATTGACATTTCGCTTATAAAGTACCCTCAAAGAAACAAAGCAAAGCATAGAGTACAAACATAGTTCACTCATGCTACAAACATTAGTTCTACTGCTAACAACCTGTGTACATTGAATTTTTATTGGCACATACGATTTTATTTACAAAAAGAACATATAGTGTAAGTCTCATTTATACAAAACTTTATATGATTTGTGTGTTTTATGAAATTATCATTGAACAAATAATTCCATTAATATCATATATGCTACTGTCGGATCCTTAATTAATTGTTTTCTAATGTTACAACCACTAACAAGTTACACCTGAAACCATGTGTTTCTTGATGGCTGTAATTCGTTCGGATGATACTGTGTTACTATTTCAAACCGCAACCATATAACTTATCTCTTTGTGATTACAAACAATGTATTGTCTTCATCCGTGTCATCACACCAAGGCAATAAAGACCATGAATAATGCCATGGGAATGGCAGCGTTTAATTATCACCTGAACAGTCGTCTCATTCAGTGCTTCAAAAGCATTCATTAAAAAATGTGCAATTCAAAGGTAAGTACCAGTATCAGATCGACAATCTGATATTGATGGAACGATCCCAAGACACAATTAATTATCTGGAATGCTTCCGAATCAGTCTAAAACACATATATACCACTTTTGTGTAGATGCAATCGACATTTGATAACAACAAACACTTTTGTTTCTATCAGACCGTATCAGAGAATTATTCTAAATGTATGAAAACCATAAAATAATATCGAACACGCGATGTTAACATTCACTTGATGCATCTTTTCACCATTTACTTTTAAAGTATTTTTTAAGCTTGACGTTCTTTTACTAAGATGTTTTTCCTAGAAAAACAATACACAATTATGTAATGAATACAAAACCTCAAGTAAGTTCCATTGTAATAAACAAAGCGTTGATAGTTTTACGAGGGTGTCGACATCATTTTTTAGAATATTACTAAATGTTACATATTACTATTTTTAAAATGCGTTTGTGTCTGGTCTATACTATCTTCATTTCTAGCAGTGAATTGGTAAACAGAAATACCACATATTTTCCGGTTAAACAGACAAACTTATAGAATTTGTACATTCAGACTTATCATACTCCACCAAGTGTTTAAAATATTTAAACAGTAATGTGCTGCGTAACGTGATTCAATTACTACAAACTCAGCGTTGTGTTTGTATTGGTAGAACTATATAGAGAGGGTCTTAATTTCTAAACATGTCTGACAAAGCTGCATGCTATATGATAGTATTTCTTGTGTAGCTATAAATAAACATAACATGCACTTTTCCTATATTCTTTGCTTATTGTATGATACGTTTGTTTCATTAAAGGCTATTTTTTTTACTTTAGTGCATGTAAAACTTATACAAAAACATACATAATAAGAGCAAGCATAACGTTGATTCAAGCATTGTATTTGGCAAGACCTCAAAATGTTCACTGGCTGAAAATAAATTATCACAACTGTAAGTTTACATGAAAAGTCAGGGATCGTCTGATAAAGCATGCAAATCGCCAACATACGTGACATTATCAAACGCTTAATTTGCATTTAGATCGTAAACTCGTTAAATGCCTCCATTGCCTGTCCATATTTTATGTTAATAATCATGAGGAATTTGGTAAAGAAGCTTGTTTATGTTAAGAAGAAATCCAGAAGTGTGTTAAATGTTGGAGTTGAAATACTGGATTCCCGGCTGCCTTTGCATACCGAACATTAACTTAGATTTTTTTTTATCAAATTCGGGAACTATAATAGACGTCATTCGATTATGCACAGCTACTTTCCTCACGTTAGCTGCTGTCTCCGTTGTTTAGTTATGGATCATTAAAGTTGCAATTCACAAGCTCCGACTATGTGGGATCTCTGGATATCTTCTATCTTGGTTAAAAGACTACCTACAGGAGAGGATCCAGTGTGTTGTAATTTCCGGCTGCCAATCTGACCCATTACCCATAAATGCTGGTGTTCCTCAAGGATCTATTTTAGGGCCCCTCCTCTTTCTTATATACATCAACGATATTGTACGAGATATACACTGTCCAATTCGCCTATTTGCAGACGATACTGCATTATATATAATAGTCGACAACCCGATTGATGCAGCTAACCATCTTAACTCTGATCTTGCAAAAATCCATTCTTGGGCTGATAAGTGGTTGGTTACCTTCAATCCATCCAAAACCGAATCCTTAGTAATGTCTAGAAAAGTCAACCGCCCAATCCATCCCCTTCTTTTTCTCAACGACTGCCAAATCACTGAGGTTTCGTCTCATAAACATCTCGGCTTACTTTTTTCCGATTCATGTTCCTGGCACGAGCATATTGAATCAATCAAGAAGAAAGCATGGCAGAGAATTAATTTAATGCGAACGTTCAAGTTTACGCTCGATAGAGAGTCCCTTCTATTGATATACACAACATTTATCAGACCAATTCTCGAATATGCTGATGTAGTCTGGGACAACATTACTACACAAGATGAAATTGAATTTGAAAAGATTCAACAGGAAGCGGCAAAAATAATTAGCGGAGGAACACGTTTAGCATCTCTGCAGAATCTATATAATGAAACGGCTCTTGAACCATTAAAAAATAGGAGAACAAAACATAAACTCACCAATTTCTATAAAATGTATAATTCTATATCACCCTCCTATTTGTGTACTCTGATCCCCTCTAGCGTTGGAGACAGTTCGGCTTATTCACTTCGCAATTCTAACAATATTCGCAGCATTCAATGTAAATCACAACTTTTTTCACGGTCTTTCCTACCATCAACTATAAACTTATGGAACAATTTACCTGAATCTGTAAGAACAGCTCCTTCTCTCTCAGCTTTCAAAGCAAATCTAAACAAAGACAAAAAAATAATTCCCCAGCATTACTACAATGGAGAGCGGCAGTCTAATATTCTACATGCACGTTTACGAATGCATTGTAGCAGCTTAAATGAACATTTGTACACAAAAAATATTGTACAAAGTCCATATTGTCAATGTGGTGAGATTGAAGATACATACCATTTCTTCTTCAATTGTCCCATTTATACTGCAAAAAGAGTTATCCTTTTTGACAATCTGTCCAGTTTTCAACCAATAACTCTGCAACTACTTCTTTTTGGTGTTAAAGACGGATCATACGAAGTAAATTCACTAATTTTCAAACATGTTCAGTCTTTCATCCGAGATAGTCATAGATTCTAATCCTTCTCCATCTCAGGAACAAACCATTTCTGCTAACGATGCCCCGTCCTGCGACTACTTCCTTTCTTATCGCAACTTCTTTTATTTGAACTCTACTATTACACTTCCTTCCATTTCATTCTCAACGTATTACATTTTTTGGTATATATACTACCCTGTTATATGATTTGTATTACCACATATATATTTTCTCCATTTCTAAACGGTATTCAAATACCAATAACTGAACTATACGTTTCATAACTTTGTGATTTTTATAAGTTGTAGTTACACGTTTGGTTGTTTACACCATATCAGCAGCGCTTCTAACAGACAGAAGAGAGACATTTTAGTGGACACATTGCAATTTTTGGGGACTCTTTCTACGGTCCACCGCTTAATATCGACGACTGTAGGCACACCTCATTCAAACGGGTTAGGAATGCAAACATGTTTTATTAAGGGACTTATTATTTTTATGGCGCTGTTAGTGACATACTATTTAAACTGTAGATCTTCTGTGTTACAAAAATTTGATACGAACTTAAATGAATAATGTATTTTAGAAAAAGGTTCATTAAAATTATAATAATATATTGCACCAAACAATGGAAAACAAACACTACATATAGAATACATGTTTAAATGTATAAACTGTATGTCATAAATAAAGCATAACTACATGAATCATGACATGTCTAAGTAAATAATGTGAACCGACAGTTATGTACATTCTAGTATTTAGGGATGGCCCGAAGAGAGATAAATGAACGCAAAAATATACTTGTTTACTAACTAATTCCATCCTCCCCGCCCCTCCCACAACACATTTGTTGACTAGACTATACACTCATTTTTTTACATAAATGAATCGTTTTTTATATATACCATAAATCATATTCTCATTAATCATATTCTCACAATATTTACTAGTATTTTTATCATATCATAGATTCCATTAAAAGTAAAACAAATGTTCTAACTTAGTCACAGGTTTTTAAGAAATAATGCTTTTCGGATACTGTCGATTCTGTTCCTTGTATGCACCAATTATGTGCCATTAAACCTCAACCTCAAAGACAGTGCTTTCAACGAAACTAACACAAAGGTAAGTATGGTTTCTGTCTAGTTCTGAGACATGTGTCAAGACATACTGTCAGTAAATAAAGCATAGTGTTTTATAGTATGTATACAGTTTTGCATCTTATTTGAATGTATTAATTTTATTACAAGTTAATTAAATGTTTACCTCATTTAAATGTTTAAACAATCAATATGTAACCGTGTTAAGTATATCATGTTTTCATGCAGGTAATTGAAGCAATTTCTATGTTTATGATATTGTTTTGTTAAGATAATTATTATATGGTTCAACATAGTTAGCATCGTTTAATCACACTCAATATAATTGTTAGAGAGCTACTACATACATAGATATCAGTATATTTTATCACATTGACTTTAAAGTCCATAGTTTTAAGTAAAACATAAGGTTTTTAGTTGAATTGTTAATTTATCCGCAGTATTTAAAGTTATGTTTAATATCTGGTGATGGCGATTAATTGTTTGAATACATTGTATGAATTTATTTAAAGTGCTACTAAATGTTTTGATTTAACTGTTCATTTTGGTTGAAGATTTATAAATACTATAACAAATATCGATGTAACAATAATTATCAACTTGTTTTTGCAATACGTCGACCAAGCTTTAACAGATGATTATTAGCTTGATTGAATACATTTGAATCGGCAATATTGGTTATGTATAAAATACAAATAAATAAATAATGTATACTATAAATTAATCGTGAAGTATGGTTTGCTTTTTCATGTGGGTATGAACAAATAGAAACAACATCGATATCTTATCAATCGAAAACGTTTGAGGTTTTTTCCATTCGTTCCGTTCAACAGTTGTACTTATTTATTAATTGCAAAGTGTCTCTTAATGTCTAGCCAAAGGTAAGGCTTAAATGAACAATGAAACATTTAAATAAATTGACTGGTGGCTGGTTTTTGTTGAGGTGAGCAGTGTAAATGTGTTAACGGTTTCCTTTTCTGACAAGTTCTACTGTTCATAGTCTTAATATCGTGCTTGTGGTTCAAACAGTTTTCATATAAGATTTATAATTGCTATAGAATTCATGATTAGGGTGTGGAATGCTGATGATAATGATTCGATTGATTATGGACGGTTAGCAATTGTTTAACGATTTTTTCCGAACAACCATACTAATTTTGAATAAACGACAACTAATCGTCCTAAATCATTGAAATAAAACTTCATATATATCGGTAAATAAACTACTGTAAGAATAGTTTACAATTGTATGAAACATTGTACATCCTTCACTACATTTACATGTATATTCACCGAAACAATGATAAGCATTATCAACATTTTATACTATATTATAGTGTAGTAATAATACTTAGAAGAAGACGTAAAAGAAGAAAATGAAGAGGAATGATAAGAAGAGAAAGAAGAGGAAGAAGAAGAAGAAGAAGAAGAAGAAGAAGAAGAAGAAGAAGAAGAAGAAGAAGAAGAAAAAGAAGAAGAAGAAGAAGAAGAAGAAGAAGAAGAAAAAGAAGAAGAAGAAGATGATGAAGAAAAAAAGAAGAAGAAGAAGAAAGCTTAATAAAACAATATAACATTTTATTTTGCAATGTTAAAATGCACACCAGTAATCTTATGTCAATTTTGTTTTAGTTGATTAGTAGTGGAGGAAATTTAAATTGTAAATGCACAGAATCACGTAAGATGCAACCGCGTGCAATTCAGTCACGATCTCTTGTTTGCTCTGGAAATTAGTATTTTTTTAATGCATGGCTTTTTATTCCAACGCTCTGTGCTTGTTCAAAGACAATGTTCGGGTGTCATTATTGATACCCTCTCCCTATAAATCAATATTTATTAAAATTCTTACTGAGGTTTCCAATTTAGTTTTTGTTTTCTTAAATGAAATAAATCTCTTAAAGCCAAAAAACTACAAATGCCTCAAATGAAGCTAGTTATTTTTTGTTAGTCAGTTTATACATATTGCGCTTTGTTTACTCAGAATTGTTGTATTTTAAATCATCAAAGCTATAACCCATTGTACAGCAATCATGATTGTGCACTAGCAATCAAAAACCTCTTGCAATCAATTTATTGCAAATTGACTTGTCTTGTTCAGATTAATCTCCAGTAGGGTATAACTAATAGTGGTGTTCTTGTCATATCTGCCAAAAAAAAAATATTTATGACACAGCACAATGATTTTGATTTATGATATAGTATAATACACAACTACGAAGTGTAATTAACGATAATAAATTGTCGTAAAAACTTATTTATATCCGAGAACAAATTTAAATAGAAATATGCAATGCATATCCGTAAATTTGTTCTGAAATATTCACATCTGCATCCACTGGACGTTTTTTTATACATACATGCACTAAATATGCACGGTGATGTTCTCTGGTTGACATGCAATACTATGAATGTTAATGACTTACGTATGAGGATACATGCAAAGGTCATTGACAATGTGAACCTTTATAAATACATACTATCGCATGACACTGCCTTATTTAATATGTTTAGCTGATGATTTAATTCTCTGCATATGAATTATCCATGTAGTTATGTTTCAAAATATAATAATATTTTTAGCAAATAAAGTGATGTTAATCAAAACAGCGCTTACAAAATTAGTCGTCTTTACCATTTTAAAAACTTGTATTTTATTCCTCGTGATATTTATTACTTGATACATCGATTACCAAAATGTGTAACATTGAAGAAAGATATATACCAAATTATTTTTTCCAGGACGCTACTTAATGAGAATACAAATCATTGATGCTCTTCATTAAATTGAATATTCGCAATCACCATGTGCCTAAACGAATATCATGAATGTTGCACGCCTTTAGGTTTAAATATTGCAATGGAATTAAGTTGTTGTAAAATGCGGTCAAGCCTAAATAATTGTTCTTTTAACGTCACATCCTTTAAAATGGACGCGTTTAAAGAGTAATAATTGTGCATGTAGTGTTATTCTCATTCCGATTTTTTAAAGGTAATTCTAATAGAAACAAATCTATAAACCTAGTAATCTACATAGTTATATTAAATTATTCATTAACTGTTATTTAAGCGTTAGACCATCTACCGAAATGCATAGATCTATATATTGTCCGATAAGCATAAAGAAAGCTGTAAGTTGCGTAAAGAATATTATCAATGTCCCTTCAGATCTCTCAAAAAAACAATGCAACAAAACCAGTATCTTATTTCATAATTGCTTTCTGTATAACTCCATCCACGATCTCTGGGTTGATGTCGGGAATTGTCGCATTTTGTAAGATTTCTCATAGATCTATTTGAAGAAATGTAACAGATTTGTTTGATTGTAAGGTTTCTCATTGATCTATTTGAACAAATTTAACAGGTTTTTTTTAATAATCTTACTCAAAAAAAAGTTAGTAACCCATAACGAAATGAATCTTCGTTCTATACTACAGCACGGTACCACCTCGATATTTGTTTCACACATGACGTTATCGGTATTATATATGTGTAATACTTAAAATATAATCATCTCGATACTTATTCATATAATATTGATTGTTAAACAACATACCAATATACTGTATATATAGTCTGTAATCCCTTATTTACCATGCATTCGTTATTCGTTATTTTGATTTGCTTAAATAAATATCATATTACAAGTGTATATATACCAATGACCGTATGCTTCCTTCAAAAGCTTACAAATATTTGAAAGGTCAACAATTTGTTGCAGAGACATTAAGTTTATAAAATTTATTTTGCATTAAATGAGTGGTAATTTCATTCACAAATGCTGCGCTTTGTGAGCCTTAGGGCATGCAACACGCGATGCGCTCGCAATAAACAACATCTGATGGATCTGCGAGGCGAATTGACTTCATTAACTTCTGAGGCGTTGATGCATTTATAATATGTTAAAAAAATCAAGTGTGCTATGTTTTTTTTTACATAACCTCTTTTATTCAACATCGAGTTGGTAAGTTGTTTAAGAATGACACTAGTTTAATTATCCACATGTTTCTTTCTGATTGCGTGTAAGCGCTGATTGTATGCTCAATTCAAGGGGATCATGTTATTCAAGTGTACATTTAATGGATTTCATCATTGTTGATTTAATCTCGTTTGAGATTTTAAGTGGTTTAATGAAACACTTCAATAAAGACATCGTACGTAGTTATTTGTTTGTAACTCCAGTGCGCCATCCCGCACAACAAGATTTTCCGGACCATACATAGATAAGCATATATAAAACTCAAAATGAAATATAATATGCTGAGTGGTTTTGCATGCTTCGCTCGCGAACAAAACTTTTCAAACTATTTGGTTACAAAAACAGTCTTTGCGTTATTTGGTTTTACGGGAAAAAAGGTGCGTAGCCGCTGTGTTCTATTAACATGGATATTTTTTCTACTTCTTTCGCTCGCAAATACATATTCAGGAAACAATAATTTAAAAATATAAACAACCATCCCGGGCCCCATTAGAATTCTAATCTGAGTACAAAGAAACCGACATTCTATATAAAAGCATTCAAACTTACCGCCCGCTCCGCTTCCGAATGGTTAACAAATTTTAGCAAATTGTGTAAAATCAGGATGTTTCGGTTTGTCAGCGCGACGATTTTTGAACAATCATTGTCTGCATTTAACACTTCTGAAAACATCTGGAACATTCGGTGCCTCATTTTATTGAAAAAACGTCAGCATTCAAAGTATGAAATTTTTAAACTTGGAAGGTGAATGTTTCATTCGAAACGCGTTTAGTATGTTCAGCAATAGGTAACCGTTTGGAATGTTATGCAGCCTTTTGCCAGTGACTCAGTATTTTAGAAAGCCATATGCAATGCGTCTTTATGTTTTATCCACCCTGAACGGATTCTGGCCGATCATACAGCATCGTTAAAGCTCCCAGTCGATATCAAGTGGTATTTAAAAAATCCAAGTAATGCCGATTATGTACTGAATTTGCAAGAGGTAATTATTAGTTATTTATGATAGGTTTACTTGTTTTACAACATTTTCAATTATCGTCCTCTCTTTGTTTTAGTCCACACAATGTGTTTCATCAACTTACTATAATTGTAATTATTGTTTACATTCATTAGATCACGAATCCGCATTGTTTAGGCATGCGATTTTGCGTTTTTCACGTTGATCTGAGATACAAATTCTATTTGTTGTTTTCATTTGTAATTTATTCTATTTAGGTATATTAATTTGTTGTAAACGAACAGTTTATTTAGCTAAAAAAATGCGTGTACATATATCTAAATATTAATTCTCAGTTATTTAATTTAGATTTTTTGTCGTATTTTTTGCTAAGTTCAATTGGTTGTTTGTCAATATTTCTACAATAATATCTTCATCAGAATATTAATTTCTTTAAGTAATGCGTTCCATAATAAGCATAGACATAAGAAAGTAAAGATGAAATTCGATTTTTTAAAGGTTTAAGTAAACAAAAACAAAAACAGTTACTTATTAAACGGGCGTATAAGAAATAATATGAGTTATGGATCAAGACATCAAAGATAATCAGGTGATGTGTGGTAATGAAATGAGGATCCAGATTGCAAAGGATGATTGATTGTGTTGACAAAAAGTCAACGTGGATGTGCTATTTTGACGCGGCGTAAATATTCATAGTGTGATAACTGTTGCGTAAATTAGTTATGCTATTACCTGAGTCTTATACAATATGTAAGCATGCACTGCTCCAAAAAAAATAAAGATTGATTGATGCCTCGCTCTATGAATGTACGGGGCAATCTATTCGATATTCAAATACCGTTACACATGTTTTCATTGATTTCTGAGCATACGCAATTGTACAGAATATTTACAATTTAACAAAATATTCATTTAATCAAAAATGTAAATTATTACTCAAGCAACATAGTATATCACATAGCAAAACACAAACCTAAGACAAATAATGGTAAAAATCTGTTTGATGAAAAGAACATGCAGGTCTCAAGTGCTTATGCAGTTATATAATTGAGTAGGCCTTTGTGCCTTGAGGACACACCGATATCGATCTATATGTGAGTAGCGTATATATAAACAATTCTCAACACACACACGTCGTGAACATTTTATCAAAACACGCATTAATTATAAACATTGTTTTATACTATACTTATTTATACTTGTATAACCACCATGCTAATAACATCTCTAATATATCAGACAGTTTGATTTTGTGTACATATAAATAATGTATCGTCCCAGATTAAAGCCTTTGCAATACGCATATTCTAATACGAGACAAAACGTTACACCTAAATTCGATTCGTTCTACACAGAGTGAGTCTAAAAAATTACTGATTTGTGTCGACGTTACACAACGTTACAACTACGAAGCGGTTGCAATTAAACCGAGTTCACGCCAATGGCTGATTTTTGTCTGGGTGATACTTCGTTCCAATTTAAAGACTAATAATCTATTCATAATTAAAGAAACTGAATTGCCTACTGCCGTTTCATCAAACACAAGGCAATAAAAGCCATGAGAAATGTCCCGGAAATGTTATCAGATCAGTCAGCACACACCGCTTCAAAAACAATCCATGAATGTAGTGGAATGTATAGGTAAGTACGGCATCAAATCCAGGCCATGGCAGTGATGAAACGATTCCGTCCGGAGATACAATTAATTGTCTGGAATGCACTCAAATAAGTCTAGAACACATTTAAAAGGCCTTAATGAATACTGTGACAGTTCTTTCCATCACCATTAAAGTGCCTCGAATATGTGTGCCCTACTAGTTCATTTTAGCTGAATCATTCAAAATGTATGTCAACCATAAAATAGAACATGCGCTGTCAAAAATGGATTTATTGCACCATTTTTATTGACACATTTTACAAACCATATCTAAGACGACTACCATTCATTACTATGTTTATAAATTAAAACACGTTGTTTTTGCTAACAATGGTGGTTTGCTCTTTCACGTTTACGTTTCGTCTACAATAATAACAATACTGAACGGTGTGCTTATTCCTAAACGTGATTTATCGATTATTGCATATTTCGAAATTAAAGAACATACACTATTTAATAGATAATGAATAATAATGTTTGAGGTCTTGTTTACAGTTTCCTACTTTCCGGTCTGAGAATGGTACACAACACAGCCCCAGTCAGGTTCAAGCATTTTGATAAATTCATAAAACATACCTTCATTTTTTTTCGACTGCTAATTGAGTGTAAAAGGCACTCAATGAAGTTACATGGAACGATTTTTTTTCTACTGTAAATATTAATATATTGGCCGATTATTTTAAACAAAATAAAAAAAGATACTAGTAAAACCATTATCTATGATTTTATGTTAGAACCCCCAAATAACCATTGTTTATAAGGTTGTGTTATAACCCCCAAATAACCATTATCTATGATTTTGTGTTGTAACTCCCAAATTTTTCATAGTTCATTTTATTTACAGTGGTTTCCTTTTTTTACTGGTGTCCGTTTGCAGTTTTCATTAATGGAACAGAACTGTGTAGGTTTTAAAAAATCTGCTTCATCTTGTAAGCGTAATTTCATATTTTTCTCAACTTCAAGGGGAGATGATTCTGAACTTATTCTTACGTTGCTCATTTACGATAGGGGTTGAGTACTCATTGATATGAAAACACTGTAAAAGTTTGAAAAAAAAATTGAATGAAAACTGTAAATTGTATAAAGAAGCTGCATTTCACAATACTTTTAAATTCAGTAAAAGATCATAATCGATTTATTGCTCCGATATTCATCATTTTCAATAGGGTTCGAGTAAAACTGATATAAAAACACTTAACAAGTTTGGAAAGATTCAGACGAAAGTTGTGAAATCTTTTTAACAAGTGGAAAATTTTTATTTTGTCAAATTTAATAGAAAAAAATTCTGGACTTATTGTCCCGATGTTTCTCATTTTAAATGAGGTAAAAATGCTCATTGATATAAAGACACTGTAAGTTTGGAAAGAATCTGATGAAAAATGTTGACATAATCACCTAACCAAGCATTTTTTCACTTTTATTTTTAAATTCAAAGAGACATAATTCTGGACTTACGGTCCGATATTGCTCAAATAGAGTTTGGGTTGGGTCCTCATTAAAAACAAAACCTGTGAAAGTTTGGGAACAATCGGATGAAAATTTTGGACTTCGAACAAGGATTTCAAAATTTCTCAAATTCTAAGGAAGATAACTATGGACGTAATGGTCGGATAATGCTAAAGGCCATACCACCTGGAAAGTAATACGTGTCGCGCTTCGCGCTCTATATATGGTTCTTAAAAAGAAACTCCGAGGAATGCTTGACTCTAGTGAAACGGGTTGCTGGGACACAGCTCCTCCTTGATAAGCGGCTGCTACCTTTATCGCAACTCATTGTTATAATCAATAATACGTGTCGCGCTTCGCGCTCTATATGTGGTAGGGATAGGCCTATGATAGACATCCATAAAAATACATAGATAATAGATGTGTTGTTTGCATTTATTTGTTAATATAAAAATACGTGTATTTTGTATAAGATATTTGTAGTGATGTAAGAAATTATAATTAACGTTGACACCACGTTGCATCCATTAATTTTAATAAGAATTGTCCAATTGTAGTAAAATGGATTTTAAAATGTCTACATAAAATAAAGCTTTATTATATTTATTAACCTGACTGAAAAAATTGTCAGCCGCCAAACTGTTCCGTTCGTGCCGGAACCCGGCGTTAGATGACTCTTGCGTAAACAACTTCAGTCTAACGCTCTCCCAACTGAGCTATTCCGGCTGACGTTAACTTATGTACTGCAATTTGGTGAAGTTGTGTATATATAGCGATCGTTATTATATGTCTATTAATAAACTTATACATTGTAAGTTTTCGTACCACTACGCCTTCCAATAAACTTGCTTGCGCGATAGGTCGTCAAATATCGTACTACATTGATTCTCCACTAAAAAAGCAAATTAGAAAAACCACAAAATAAATCTTTTTTGATTATCTTTTGTTTTTATACAAAACATCATTTGTTTTTATACAAAACCAAAAAGTTTCGCGTATTTGCACAGTCCCTGTGATACTTCCCCTGTGATCAGTTGTGGATCAGTAATTAATTAAAACAATTCGCTTTGCATTATTGGCAATAAATGTTGTAATAAATGTAATAGGCACAAATGCAGTACTTATTTACACTAATTTACACAAAAAAATCACCACTATTTCTAATTTCGGTAAAACTCGAATTCACATCCGAATATATTTGATTAACGCACATGACTAAAGTGTACTGCGTGCTTGTGCATTAAGCTAACCGTCAGAGATTTGTCGATTTGCTTTTCGTTTTAATTAAATTACACAATGTATTGAAATGTAGCGCTTTTCAGTCCGATGAAAGCATTCATATTATCATTATGATAAAATATCGTGCAATGTCTGTGCTCATTAATCATAGTTTATAACCACGGCATAGCGATGACCTTGGGGAGCAGGCAATCCACCAGTTACAAAACCACGGCATACCGATGACCTTGGGGATCAGGCAGTCCACTAGTTACGATCTGGTGGCAATCGGCACGCGAGTGTTATCCATAACCATACTAATTTCGAATACAAAAAACGTTGTTTTAGAAATGCATTGTTACATAAAACATATAATCGTCAGAATTTATGTAAAATGGAGCACGTGAGACAGTGTGGTATGGCAATAAGAAGACATGTAATTTCTGTTTTCTCTTTTTCCTTATAAAAATGTCTTATAAATTATGGTAAGCTTAAATATAATAATTTAATTTACTATATAAATTCAAATCTGTAAATAGCGTGCTTCAATTCTGGAAAGTTAAATTTACACAAAGTGTACGACATGCATGACATACTTCACATACAATTTTATTTTATTTCATTAAATACTTAGAAACAACGGAACATGGTTAACATGAGCACGCGGTATACCATTTTGGAATCAATATGTGATCTTTTTTATTTAAGGAAATTTTTTGTTTTACAATTTCCTTCGGAAACGTATGACGTGAAACAAACATACTTTAATTTCATCAATAATAAATAATCAGATCTCGTGTTATCTCTGAGAGAATTAATCATGCCTTGGCTGTTTGATGTAATTCTAAACTCTTCTCCTTCATACCATTGAGTAATTAAATTGAAAGCGTTTTAATTCCCTTTTATTACTGTTTAGTTTTAGTTGCAATGCTATTATGTTGAATTTTATGTACACAGATATGCATCATGAATATTGCTGGACCAAGTGTGAGATTGAGCGTTCTAAAACCGGATTAAACCCCCTGTGCTTACAATTGACAGTTCCAAGGCGATGACACCAGCTTTATTCTACCTTGTGTGTATATTGTTTCGTATCGTGCAGTGCTGTTCCGGCAATTGGTTACTTGCCATAAATAAAGGACCACGAACGTGTGTATAATAGGAATGCAATACCGCCGGAGCAACTGGAGTTTCACTTCTTTATATTTCACTTGATACTCAAAATTAATTTTAACAATCCACTGAAATATTTTCAGGGTGGTTCGTTTTAAGCACAACTTATGTCTTATATATATTACATTTGATTTTTATTCAAATATTAATAAAATAGAGATATAGGCCTGCCTTTGAAAGCCACATCTATGTGATTGATGTAAGTATAATGTAAAATAATGAGTAATGATAAGATAAGGTAAGTCTAATCCTGAACACGTTATTATTGGTGTCCCCATTTTATGCAATCGTGCAGTGCAGTCATGATCTCTTGTTTGCGCAGGATATTGATATGTGTTCAAAGCATTCTAGTTGTTTAATGCTTACAAATATTGTGTGCAAAAAAACAAATAAATTATATAGAATAATTATAATCATTCAACTTAAATTATTTAGGTCGGAGGTCAGTGATGAAAACAATATCCCTTTTAATCAAACATTTCTAGTCTTGTTTAAAGAGTTTTCTTTAAAACGTCGTAATGTCTTATGTAAATTGTATCATTACAATTATATTTAAAAAAGCGTAAATGTCTGCATTTTGTGAGTATCGTGTTCCTGAGGTTGCAAAACAGTTGTTTAGCCTCATTTAGATTTGCCTAAATATCTGTGACGTAGCAGCTCTTGTAGATGTTCTTGTATACAAATATAATATAAATATTTAATGTGAGGTTGCATTCTTTTCATGGCATGTACAATAAGGCTGTTGATTGACTTAAATATGTGGATTCATGTAACGGTTATTGAAAATGTGAAATATTTAAAATAAACGTTTAATAAATAGTATATATTTTATATGCAATTATCTTTTAAGTATTTATATAAAAAAATATACATTATAGTTAGCAAATGTTTTGATCTTATATTTCTTAATGGGGTCACAGAAAGCCTATCTACAATACATAACCTAATATATTTTCAAATCATCTTTTTTAAAAGTGCTTTCATTAATCACTTGATACATCGTTTTTCAACATTATTATATAAAGTAGTTTAAAATAATTATACATACTGCAAATGATTTCTTACCAAAATAGGAAATATACGTGTAAACACGTTTGGGAAAAAGTACTTTGCCAAGCACATTGTTTTTTTACATTCTTTAATATGAGCCAATCTTAAATATTACGCAATAAAACGCCAATGTGGTAAGTCGGAACTAAATGACTCAACATCGGATTATCGTTGTTTTCTTCAACTACAACGTTGCGCCTCCATATTTGTTTTACCTGTTGCATTATACGTAAAACTGAAGTTAAACCATTTTGGTATACATAATAATAGTCATATGGATAATTTAAAAAAACATATCAATAAAGAAGTGCAACAGTCCGTCTGTGCGTCAGCTAGACAGCTTCTCCGCCCGTCCGGATGTCCGTCATGTGTAAGTCATAACTTTAGAAATATACTTATGGATTTTATGAGGCAAACGTAAATCTTGATAATATGATATAAATCATGCAGCAACGTTTGGGCCATCATCAAAGGCCAAGGTGAAATATATAGGTAAAATCACAGATATGGTAAAAACTGTGCATTGCCATTCATGTCTCAATCATTTATATACAGATCGAATTCAGAATACATTTGTACAATTGTTAACATTTATGATAAGGTGTGTTGCGTTCAAGAACCGGATGGTCTACTTTATTTGCTATGACCACTCCCTACCAATACATAAACTTAACCTTTATATTGAGACATACAAACTGGGATATGAAACACCAACTTGGGGTATTCATGTTTGTCAGACTCAGATTCTTGTTCATCAATTACATGCCTCGTTTTATACCTGGTCAGTGTCATTGTGGTCGTCGCGTGTTTCTGGAATTTCTTTCGATTTTCGAAAAAGAATACACTTAAACCCAAAGCGAAATAAGTTGAATCTACAATATTTTGTGACGGGGTTCAAAATGCACCAAATACAAATTTAATTTCACATTAAGATTACGCAAAAGAAAACGAAACTTTGACGAATTGTTTGGCATCTTTCGAAAACATCATTTATATGCGTATACCAGGCCACATTATCGTAGCTTATAGATTTCTCTAGTAATTGCAGTTCGTATTTATGTTTTTCCATTTTTAGCAACCGGCACCTGACCATTGACCTCTGGTGAAAATTGAACTGTCAATAATAACCACGTCTTCAATCTTAATATACCGGTACATAGGATGTTATTTTCATCCAATTTATTTCAGCTACTTTTCACAGACAATCAAGTGGAGAATATATGGGGGACACGCGGTAAATCAATATGAATACCAAGTTTAATTATAACATATATCGAACCTTCTAAATCACAAAATGCAAATGAACCTGTATTTTTGTTAATATTTTGTATAACAGAATTTTATTTAAGACATGAAAGTACTCATTGACCTTTTCCAAATACGATATATGGCTGTCCTCTTATTATGTATCAAAGCTGATAGAAATGTTGCAAATTTTGCATCTTGCTGTGCACACAGTTAATAAATATAGTGCAGTTTAAATATAACCGGAGTTTAAAACGCATTAATACCTTCTCTTCTTAGTTACATAAACAACAGTGCTACTTTGAAATGTCTCAGAAAATATCATGTAAGTTTGACAGACTAAATAACATAATCATGTTTTTATTGAGCGATTGTCAGTTTACAGCAATAATAGAGGATAACAAGGACGAGTGTAATGGGTTCGTTTCGACCTAATGGCAAGTGGTTTGGACGGATTAAATGGCGTGGATACGATTGTCTTATTCTAGTTTTAAACAGTAGCATAAAATCTGTTTTCCATGTCCTGTTATTTTGAATAGAAACTTAAACAAGAAAGCATAACAATATATTCAATACTTTTGTTTATCTTATATCTGAGTATACTTGAACATATAATCCATTTTGTAATTTTGTCACGATGAATAGTGCATATTCAATATATTGGTATACAACAAATTAAACCATATTCTTGGTATTTGTGTTAAGCTATATTGTAATTTGTATAAAGTTTTAGACAAACCGTTTTAATAAATAAACAAACAAAAAAGTAAGTTTACGTTTGCAAGTTATGGAGAGCATACTGATGGTGTTCTTCTTATTTACGTATATACTTCCAAAATGTTTCCAAAGCCGAAAATTACATTTGTTTATTTCGATTGGCCCGTGTTACCCATGTTATACAACTTAACAACAATAATGCCAGCCCACTATGTTCAGTAAATAAAATACGACTTTATTTATGTGGTTGTGCACTCTAAAACCGGTTTAAACCCCCAATGCTTTGCATTGACCGTTCCAAGGCGGTGACCCCAGCTTTATTCTAATATGTGTTTATGTTGTTTTGTATTGTGCTGTTTTGTGCTGTTTTGTGCTGTTTTGTGCTGTTTTGTACTGTTTGGGCAATCGGTCACTTGCCTTAAATAAAGAGTCAACTAATTGTTTATAATAAGAATTCAATACTGCTCCAGCAGCTGGAGTTTCACGTCTTTATATTAATTTATATATTGATAAAGAAGTCGCGTTTTATTATGGTTGTTGTAATGATGATTGCGATGTTCAATGTAGACGAACACACTTTTATGCGATTGAAAACACGAGGCAAGAACTAAACAAGCTCAGGCGTTTGTGAGATAACTACTACGTATTAACTATTTATGGTCGTATATAAAATGTTTGGCCCTAAATTGTGCTCCTAACGAACTAGTACTATGTTCGGTGAGGACATGTAAACAAAGTATAATCATGTGTTTTCAACCAAATTAAGCTTGATTTTTTATTGGATAATATGTTTATAGTTTTGTATGATGTGCTAACTCAACTAAATACATTTGTCTGTTTATTAATAACCGGTCTCTATGGAAATATCGTATAAGCCATCGATTGTTTGAATTCAACCTAGTAAGTACTAACCACACAAACAAATACCGAATATTCTCTAGTTCTTCCCCAAAGACACCAAGTACTGGTTATAGGCCAAGGAAACGGTCTCGAGAGGTTTTCTATAAAGCCTGAGACTTTCGATAAAACCGAGCTAAAATAAATAGGTTAAAACAAAACTAAATACAGAATACAAAACCGACAGCCTGTATTACACGAATTCAATGTAAAATGAACGTACGATATAGTCTAACGTTTTAAATAAGTAAAGAGAAACTCATATACAAGCTTTGATATGATCAAAGATAGTCACAATTGCCCGAAAAAAACAACGTGTGTTTATACTTGAAGAGTAACATCCAAAACCGATGGAGTCTTAGAACAATTAAAATGCTTTTAACATATATCAATATCAATAGTATGTATATATAATAATAATAATCATTAATATTCAAATCAAAGAACATGTCCCTCTTCCTGGTTTAGAATACAAATCGAAACTTTGCTTAAACGTTAGATTATGTTAAAAATGAACTGTAACTTTTAGTAATAATAATTACAAACTTTTTTAGTATTGACATGAATACAAAAATGTAATCTCATCACATTTTCATTGCATTAAAATATTTACTGAGTCAAACAAATACGAACACAAAAATACAAATAATAGATACGCAACGCGTGTACGTATTACCCTTTTAGTTGTTCACAATAACTTTGAAATGTTAAAACGCATATTAAGGATTGCGTCAGGAAATGATTTATACTATATGAAGTCACACGAAATTTCATCATTTATTGTTGAGGAACATTGAAGCAATTATCTCCAAAGAGATCATACCGTAACGAGTTCGATCGGAAAACAAAAACTGAATTTCTATTATAAAATATTGTATCACATTAAAGAGGTTAGGCTGTATGTCTCAATTTAATTAAACTAAAACTAATATTGAAATGCCAACTTCATTATTATTAATAATACTAGTGGTAGCGTTATTTTATATGCGTGAATACTGCGATTTCTATAATTATATTCGTGTATCCAACTAACTGCAGTATGTGTGTTTGTGATATAAACTAAATATTATTCTATATTAACTTACTTCGGACCATTGTCTAAAACATGGTACAGCAAATACAAAAGACATTAATGTCGTATAGTTCAAGCTTGCAACAGAGTCTTGTTTCCGGTGTACTCGTGAACGGAATAGATCGGACGTTAAGTTGATTTATTTTACAAAGCGTAATCATAAATATGCAGAATAGTATTCAAAACATCTGCAGCTGTATTCCCTTTTTCGCGAACTGGTCAATGGCTATTCCCAAGATGCACAGCACAATGCTTGATTTAAAGAATCTGAAAAATGGGAATAGACATTCACGATACTTCAAAATAACGCAAACACAAATAGTTGGTTTTTTAGGACTATTTTGCACGATATTTTAGAATAATAATATTAAACAAAATACAAAATCCTTTGATATAACTGTCCTCAAAAAAACATATGTAATCAATAGCATCACCGTCACGAACAAAGACATCTTGCATACCACAATCCGGAAATCTATTAACGTTATTGTTATTAAGAAGTTTATATATCTAAAACTTTTATTTAAGAAATAAAACGCTCAGATATCTAAGATGGCTGTAAATGCTCTTACGTACACTTTAGCAAAAATTAAAGAATACTCAATAATGAAAGAGTGGTTCTTGTACCACATGCAATGGTATTAATATACATTTAACGGGAAAACATTATAAACGCAAAACGTTTGTTTGAAATAACCTTCATACCGATCATGTTATTTACATTTTTGTTAAACAATAAATGATAAAAAACGCATAATTACAGTTGTATTGTACAATAAATTCAACTAAAGATTTAAACAGTAGAATGGCGACATGTGCATATAAGAAAAAAACTTACCCTAAGCAAATCAGACGATATTCAGTGTGAACATAATCGAAACACTTATATTTTATAAACATTGTTTATAATACAAATGTCTTAGAATTCGAAAGCAACTTCACATACATGTGTTCAGTGTCTTCGAGGAACTTTTCTTAAAGCCCCAGTTTGCGGATGTGATCGTTGTTTTGCATATCAATCTATAGCGAGAAATAAATTTTACATCATTTCTTTGAAATATATTTTGCATCAAGGTTGACATCGAAAACCTGGTCAAAATCGGGTTTGAATCGATAAAATAATATATAAATATTCATAAATACATGCAATAGGCGAAAATCATTGCAGCGTGGCGAGTTATGCAAATTATAGATATATTTACCTTTCGCTAAACATTATTAGCATATGGAAGATCAATACATAGATTTAGCAAAAACGTAGCGTTGCAACTCAGTTTCCATCTGTAACAGATGAATGTGCATTTGTTCTTACATTCTTTCCGCTAAATCGCCCGTATCCGAAATTTTATGTGTAAATGTTTGAATTCACGTGTCGAATCATGAATATGAATTAGGTCGTTTTCGTACTTTTCCGTACTCGACCCTAAAATAAAAATCGCTATATTGTTTGTTTTCAACCGATTTCAACCGGATTTTCAGAGATATCCTCAAAACAAACACGTTTTTTACGATTCTGCCCATATATATAGCTATGATCTGGGACTTTAACGCGATGTTGAATGACACGTCCGCGAAGAGAAGATACAGAACCGACCATGTTTGACCAGCGTTTGGTTTTGTAAGTTTATCATTATCTTATTGACAATCATGTTCCGTGTAATCAAAACATATGCATTGTTCTCCATGGTATTTACAGCATATAAGCGGGTAGTATTTGTAACTTATTTTAACGTATTAACAGAAATGTGAAGAAAACGACACTGTTATGTAATATAAATTACAAAAAAAACTGTAACCAAAATACTTATAAACCAGAATACTTAATAGGACATAACTTAAGCGTATGAATCAATTCTCATGGACTGATACAACTAAGCAAATGATTATAAAAATTATATTATGAATATGCTCAAGATCGCACACATGTGTTCCAGACTAATTCGACAGCAAACCTGAAAATTAATTATATCTACGGATTCATTTCACCACTGATTGAGTCCTGTTGTCTTGTTTTCCTATTGATCACACTCTGTCGGTAGTTTGCCTTGAAGCCTGTATTTGATGACTGATAAGCACATAATTAAACATTATTTGGTCTTTATTGCATGGGTTTTATGACACGCTGACAGACAATCCATTGTCTTTAATTGTGATAAGATTATTTGCCATGTAGCTACGTGACTTCTAAACATTATCGCGATGGAAAAGGCAGTCAATATTTACATGATTGGAAGAGTTATCAACTTGTAAAATTGCAGAGTTTAGCTGCTTTTTTCTTAAACAACAGTGATTAAGACAGTGTAACAAAAATGTATTTAATATCATAATACAGTAGCAATTCTACATGAAACAAACCGATTTCAGAAATATGTACTCAAATGTTGGTCTACAATTTACCAGTAAATTTACAAAACGTTTAAACCAAACAGTGTTTATGGTCTTATTATCAAGCGTTTGTCCGATTGAAAACATGAGTGTCAAAATCTCGTTTTAAATATATATAAACATTATATCGATATGCAGCCTACGCAAAAACGATAAAATGTTATATAATAAAGATAATTATTATATTGTTTGTAATTTTATTCCTCTCAATTAAACCAAGTGACCGATTGCCAAACATTCTGACCGACTATGTCAAAATGAAGGTAATCTAGTTAAATTGACAAATATCGCCAAAGCGTGTATATTGATATGATTCACGTAAATAAAACAACTGTTAGTAAGGCGTGTTATCCAAAACATTATTACGGTGGCATAGAGGTGACATTCACTCCTCTTTTTTCTATCTCGTGGCCTCTATTTAGTAACTCGAGGCCACGACTTACTAACTCGTGGCCACGAGTTAGCTATGTCGTAGCCACGAGATAGAAAAAAGAGTAGTGCACAATTAAATAAAAAAAGGAGTGCAATTAAAAAAGAGCGGTGCAGTAAATAACGGAAGGGCTCATTAAACAAAAGAGGATATAATTTTAGCTAAAAATAAAAATTTAAACATTTTAATATTAGTTTCATTACAAAAAGGTCAATTCTCTGAAATATGAAATATGACGTTTTTAGTGATTACGGCTTACTTGTATTAATATGAAGACATAATTGTTAAAAAAGTTTAATAAATATTGTAATTTAAAATTACATTTTTATACAGTAACTAGCCTCATTATAGGTCATCAAAAGTGATGTATTTTTTATTTTCTAAATTATTACTCGTATAGGGGTAAACTATCTGGTTAGCAATTTTGCATTAATCCAGCGAGTGTATTATTCAAATAAATTTTAAAGTAAATAAACGTGGACTCATTAAAAAATAAACAGTATAAACGTTCGTCTTCCACCATTTTTGAACACATAAAGCAACATTTAACGCATAACACAAATAGAATGGCTTCAAATCAAAGTACTTGTTTCATATATGAAAAACTGACCAAATAACAAAGACGTTTATCATCAATGCCATCGCGACTGGTTATTTATCTCTTACTATGAAATTCAAAACATAAGCATTGAAGTTTCCTCATAAAATATAGATGCGATAACTTCTAACAGACAAACTTTGAATAATCAATAATCAAGCTCTAGCACGACCATTTGGACAGCCTCCATTTATGTAATTGGCCCTCTGAGAGTCCTACAGCATTCGAAAATTCCAACCAAATCTTCGCTTAGAGACTGATTGTTATGTAACCGTTCCAGTTAAAATGAAACGTATGACATCTAACATTTCGTAGACATGTTCACAATTGGAGACTCTTGTAGCATCTAGTGCATTCTCAATAATTGTACGGGTACATGAATTTAATATATGTAATTAACGTTTGGCGTTGCATTTAATATACGAAAGTATTGATACTTTTGCTGACTTATTTACGCAAAGTAAAAACTGAATTTGCATAGGCTCTTTCACTACTTGAATATACATTTCTATAAATAAAGAATATTTGCTTCCATTTCAAAATAGCATATATGCTTAATATTCAAATAGTCAAACATAATTTAAGTATATTTATCATCAAGCAAAGTATTGCCTACATACGAATCGATCGATATTTCATTTTTAGAATACTCGTTAATTAATAACAATTACAAAAAGTAGCTGTAAGAAAATTACGAATAGAAACACAAACATAAGTATTCGTTCGCACTTAGTTTTTTTAATGAAAACATCAAAAAGTGAATTATTTGTTCTTTGAATAAAATGACAATTATATTGATTGTGTACATATCACCACGCTCGGTCTCTTATGAACGTTTGACAATCGAATGGATAGTTGTTTCCCAGATATAATTATAGACACGTTTAGGGGTAAGCCGAACCTCACATGTCTACCAAATTTATTCACACACTAGATGCGCCTCTTAAACAATTATAACATTATGAAGGCTAACATGACCGAAACGTTGTTGCAGTTACATATCAAATGTATAATTTCTATTTGAATTTCGACTTATTTAGTCGTAACCTATGGTTTTTGTTCTACCTAAGAAATTTGTTAAAGAAACATAGATTAAAGATGAATAAAACACTCGAACGACAACAAATGCAAATTCCTATAAATTTACTTCGATTTTTCGAGAAACATGGAACATATCTCTATGGAAAGTCCCTCGATAATGCTTTACAACTTAAGGTAAAAACTCAATTTACAATTTGTATGTTTGTTTTAAATTGTTTACAATTGTATCAATATTAATATCACTTTGCAAATGTTAAATATAATAAAGACGATATGACGAAATCCTACTGTGAGATGGAATGAAACTATATTTTAGTCAAACGTAATGTAACTGTCGTACAATTGACATCAACAGCGATTTGTTAAGAACGTTGATAATGAATTGATTTGTTACTTCTTCGCTGCTAATGATTTGAGAGAACAGCTCTTGATTGATCAATCTCTTAACAATTTAAATAATGTTGGTCAAATATGTGTTACAATTTCAATGAATGTTACATTAGCTAGAAGATTATGTTTATCGAATATATGTATAATCTCATCGAGTATGAATTGACCATCAATGGTCGAATCATAACTTGTCAAACGCACATTTACAACAAAAACGATATATATTAACAAATATATTATACAAAAAAAGAGGTCGCAGCATTTAGCTACACAAATCTTTTTTTTTTGAAAATATGATCGGATACTATAATGATAATGAATAAACAAAGTTTTTGCACAACATATTTATGATTAAAAAATAACAATTAAATTTTAATAATGTGAGTGATATAACTGCGAAAGGATAAATAAAATACGTTGTTGATAACATCGTATTATCAGACAATAATAGCATACATTCAATATGGTAAATGTTGAATGTTTAAAAAAGTATTTATTTATTAGCATGTTAATAAAAACAATGAGATTAAGCTAAGGTCGTATCCAGATTTCAGGTAATGTTCACGTGTAGAAAATTGTGTCTTTGTATATGTGAAGTGATATTGAGTATATCCCCTGTCCTGAAGCAGTTCATGTAACGTTACACACAGCAAAGACTTAACAAAGCATTTAGAGAAGTTGACCACATAGGCGTTGACAATTAATGACATATCGACAGGATATCTGGTTTGACTACTAGCATTGCATATCTTATCCATTTATTAGATATACCGCAGAACAAAATGCGGTAAATACTGACAGACAAACGCTGAATTATTATCAATAATCATGCTCTAGCGAGAATATATGGACAATGCCCATTATATAATTGATCCCCTTAGAGTCTGAAAACACTCTTACATCCTTACATAATCTTCACTTAGCAAGTAGTCATTAAGTCATGTAATTTTTTGGTTTAGATGATTGAAACGACATCAAACACTTTATAGACGAGTGTACAATTGGATCCTTTCGTCGTCTAATGCGTTCTCCTTACTTTTATTTTTGTTATAATTGGACATTCAGAAGGAACATATTGGTTGCTATAAATGATCGTTTTCCTTTTCATGTTTTGCATGCGGCAATTTAAAGGGATCTTTTCACGCTTTGGTAAATTGACAAAATTGAAAAAAGTTGTTTCAGATTCGTAAGTTTTCGTTTTAGTTATGATATTTGTGAGGAAACAGTAATACTGAACATAAACCATGCTCTAATATAGCCATTATATGCATCTTTTGACGATTTTAAAACCTAAAAATTATAAAGCGTTGCAACGCGAAACGATTGAATAATTTGGAGAGTTCTGTTTTTGTCGTTAAATTTTGTGAAACTACGAAGATTGCTTATATAAGGTATAAAATACGTTAAGAATGTGTACTCGGCGGAATAGCTCAGTAGGCTAAGGCGTTTTTACTTCAGGACTCTGGCAGGACTCCAGGGGTCACTGGTTCGAAACCTGCTCCGTGCAATGTTCTTTTCCTTTTTTTAATTTTTTTCTTGATTTTTTACTGGAGCTTTTATGATCCAATGTTTACATTTATAAATATAAAGCATTTAATGAATAAGTTAAAAAAATGCCAAATTCTGTGAAAAGGCCCCTTTAAACTGTTAACAGATGTTTTAATGGAATCTAGTTGTGCAATTTCACTGTCGATGCTATCCAATCATTGAATTAACAATCACAAATTAGCAATCATATCGTTAACTATCCAGCGATGTTGGCGTTGGCTGTCCGTTCATCGAGCCCCTTGTGGATACCACACCCGATGTCTTCACAGCAAAATGTATATTTGGTTTATAGAAGTATTACTTGACTGGCTTTGTGGGGTTCGTGGTCCTTCCATCTGACTGTTATTCATATTGACGCTCCGTTAGTTCGCACTAGCCATAGTTTGTGTGTGTTTCGGTTATTCGCCAGTTGTTTTTATCTTGCACACTGTTTGTCATCACATATCGTAATTATATAATATATATTGTATATATATATATATCTTGCACTTTTCATGTTTTTTAATCCTCATGAACAGTAGTATAGATTTAAAAATCCGCTGTTAAACACATTTCTCTACTTCTCATATTTTTAGCCGCCATAATTCACACAAACATAGTTTTCATCGGCATTTGCTTTTTCATAAAACACACGTTTCTATCCAATCTGAAAGAAACACCTCATTTGAAAGACATGTATAGTCTTGGTTAAATAGTGTTTAATTATACCGCATAGAAACACATTTGTGATTATATATACTTCCATAACCTATGTTGACATGTTTTCGAAAGTAAGAATTGTAACATGATTTTAATTGATATAAGAACTGTAACCATGATATGTGCAGCAGCTTTTTATCGTAAAACCCAGAGTTATAAGTATAAATAAAGTGAAACAGTCATAAACAGTCGCATTCGACAAACAAAACCCCTTTAAAAAACTTAATTGGCATAATAATGTGGTTGTGAAGGATACATTCCCTTAGCTGTTTAGTTTAAATCAACGAATATGAAACATACGTTAGTTTAACACGAAAATAGTATCGGTTGATATTGTTCTCTATGTTTGAAAAACGCGAATTTCGTAGGTTCGCGAGTGGGTTAGTAATTATTTATCAAAATCGCCATTTCAACATACGGCCAAGACCATATACTACAATCTTGCAAAACTGCAGCCATAGTCTACATTATGAACGGATACATACTAAACCTGTACAAAACACCTTGATGTTAAACAAACAACAACATGCAAACTCTCAAATGCCCATTTACACATTCGTTTCCGTTGATAGAAGAGGGTTTAGATTTAGGTATGTTTTCACATTTTAAAATGCATTTTTTCGGTTGTAAGTCGTATCGTCAATCTTTCAACGTATTCGATCAAGCGGCAAACTTATTCACGCATTCAGTTGACGGGTTTCGTCTGGTTCATCTTCTGGAGCGTACGCAGGCATTTTTGTTAATGTTGCCAATTCAGTGGCGCCATTTCGGGCACCACGGTTTCTTTTTCTTTTTGCATGTAAACGGAAAATTGTGAAAAGAACCTTTCTGAATTTTCGGCCAACCGTTGTGTAAATGAGGAAGTTAACAGAAGAGTTCAGAGCAAACAGTGTGTTGCTCACGCATAGCCACTTCGTTAACATGTCTTGGTCTAGAAACCAAAACTGTGCAACAAGACCTGGCGTTTGGCATAAAATAAAAACCACAACGATCAAAATTAGTACAATGCTCATATTTGTTTCACTGTTCTCATTCGGGCTTGGAAATGTTGCCGATCTTCTCTTACGCATGCGCATCAACTCGATGATTAACAAAATATTCAATATAATGAGAATTACAAGAGGTACAATGTATATTACAACCATGTACGCGTAGACACTATAGTATTGTTCATACCCCTCCGTTCTACCCAGATCTGTAGTGACAAGAGAAAGACAATAACGTTTGTTGTCATCGCATGGCGTGATACAGTCAGTTATATTATCACATTCCGTGACATTGGGCATGGCACCAGAACGACACTCACTTCTATTGCCAACGCATGACGTGACACACTCAGTTCTATTATCACATTCCGTGACTTTGGTAGCAAAGCATCGGGGTATGTTATATGCAATGGCAATAACACAAATACAACCGATCAGAATGAAAGTATTTCTTTTATTGCGGACAAAGTCGGCACTGAACGGGTGGCATATAGCAATGTAACGTTCAATGGTAACAGCCACAGTCACCCACACGTTGGTGAATTGCAGCGCCATAACAATGAAATTGATGGGTGTGTACATGTGCGGGTAAATGACGTGAGTGTAGTAGTTCATTGCTGGATTATCTGGATGGAGCTGCGTTATGGAGATACTGGATAATCCAAGGATACATCCGACAATAATACCCGTGTCTGTAAGGACAAGAGTTCGTAAGAAATACACTGTCGTGGACTTCATTTCCCTCCGAAATAGGACAATAATGTTAAGCATGTTCCCGATCAATCCAAAACTGCCAATCACTGGTAAGATGATGCCCCAGAAGATGAACATGAGATGCTTATCCTGCTTAAATGGGACACCGCCCACGGAGATGTTCACCTGCAGATTGAGCTCGGATACAGGCATTCTGGAACTGATTGTTTAACGGTTTTGCGAAAGTACTACATCAGCTGTGAAACGTCAACTGGTTACTGCTAAAATCGGCACATTTTGACCTGGAAAAAATAGAGTGACGTGTGTATTGTTAATACGTATAATTTATAATCTTTATTTTGTTTATAATTAGCATTTCATAAGCCGTTTATCACTGTGTTAAAATTTGTTTTCATGTAAAATAAAATAAAATGCTTTTTCGGGTGATAACACCCATAATTATTATCACAGAAACGGGAGACAATTAACCTACTTTTATTTAAAAAAATAAAAACAGGGTATTTATCTCTCTTTCTGACAATAATAAATTTGTGTTTTCACATAAAACAAAGAATATCGTACATAATTTTTTTTTAAACATAAGTTGGGTATTTTTGTCATAGTTTTTATCACAACCCATGTATAATTGTGTATAAGCGTGCGTGTGTGCGTCTCATATAAATAAATTAATATATACGACATTTTCAATTTAGACATAAGATTGTTGATAGTCAAGTTCTTTATTTATTTTTCTTATCTTCAAAGGCAAACTATAGAACTTGAAATTCATGTTTTAATTCAAACCTTGGTGAAAGGGGGTGAAACAATAATATAACATAAGAAACTTTAAAAAATATACCTCTTTTATTAACTGAGCCTGTAAAGGGATGATATTTCTGGTATAAGAATGAAAGCCTTAAGTGTTTATATGAGTTTTATCAGAACACAGCATTTGTTGGATTGGTTTTGTGTTACGGCTGTCAAATATGGATTTATTTGCTAACACAAATGTAAAACAGATAAAAAGCTTGTTTAAGAATAATAGTTCATAAGTGAATCAAAATCTACTATTGCTGTGTATGGGTAACTTGGTCGACATCCACTTTATAGGTCTCAACGGATGCGCGTCATAAAATTATGGTTTAAGATAGCGACCATGTACAATTGAAACTGTATAACGGATTGATAGCGATTATAACAAAGACAAAAATATCCGGTTAGAATGGAACAACACATTAAGGAGGCAGCCTACAGTTTTGTAGCCCTATTTGCGCATTGGCCCCGGTCAGTTTACTGAACATAAGGTGTATGGCCTAAACAAAACAAAATTTTGACTCCAGGAGCTTAAATGTAAGTATAAATGGTCAATATTCTAGCAATCTCACTTGTTTTCAGTCATTCGAAACTAAGTGACCTGGAATTTAGTCAACAACAACAACATGCTGAGTGAGAAGTAAATACATGTACTTCCTGCTTGAAGCAGCCGGCATTTGACAGATTTCAACGGTGGGTTTAAATAAGTTAACAGTGCAAAAAAAGTAAACGGTAATGACCCATTTTGTTTGGCTCGGTTTGAAAGCATTTGCTGTGCTGGTGCAAATCATGTTGTCCACTGCGTGTGTATTGTTACCCGGAAAGATAAAAGTGATTGCCGAGTTTATCTGAAAATGGGGTTCTTACGGGCAAGTTCCGAGGCCCCCGAAAAGGTCTATTTTACCCCAAATATCAATTTAAAGTGCATTTTCTGCATTGTTTTTCGCTTTATTTTCAAGCTGTTGATGAGCCGTACTGAATATTGTCTGAATCTATTTTCAGACTGTGACCGAAGGCCTTGTTTTGAGGGTGTTTTGCAGACCATTGGTTGTCGGCCTGGGGATTTTCAAGAAAAACTGTAGACTGCCCCCCTTAAGGTAAAAATCCCAAATTTCACACCCAACGCCCCATAGTCAAAAGTGACATTTTTTTATAAAATAGAGTCATCAACACATGAAAACAGCTTTCCCATTAAATTCTGACCAATCTGAGCAGAGATATTAACATTTCAGTAGGGGGAGGTAAGCCTGATTTTTGAAGAAAACCCTATTTTGCATGGTACGCACATCTGCTTTAGAGCTGCCGTCTATGTTTCTTTGTGCGATATGCTTACTTGTTTATGCAAGAAAAACTAAGCTGACTTAATTCAACTATGTGTACAACATTTAGTGCCTTTTAAACCATTTAAACCCCTAATTGTGCATAAATTTTGATGAAAGTGAGTAAAAAAACACTGATTTTAAGGAAAAAATCAGCAAAATTCATTTTATTTTTTAACTTTGACCAGTGTTGTGAACAATTTTTGACTCCGGATGTAAGCCGGCACTCATTATGAGTCATTTGTGGCAATATGATTACAACTGCATTTCATATCTGTGCAAATTGAGTGATTTTTAGACTTGGGTAGAATACCGAAAGAATGACCAAAAACTTGCGTGAAAATGCCGCCGCTGATATGCTCACTAAAAAATAGTCTCAAATTGTACATTGCAGTTATTTTACAAAGAAAACCACCCAGTTTCATCCAGAATTGACTGAAGAGTACAAATAAATCAAATTTAGATGGGTTTAAAACTTTGGACTGCTATCTTAAGGAGGCAGTCTACAGTTTTGTAGCCCTATTTGCGCATTGGCCCCTGTCAGTTTCCTGAACTTAAGGTGTATGGCCTAAACAAAATTGTTTTTTGACTCCAGGAGCTTAAATGTAAGTATAAATGGTCAATCTTCTAGCAATCTCACTTGTTTTCAGATACTTGAAACTAAGTGACCTGGAATTTAGTCAACAACAACAACATGCTGAGTGAGAAGTAAACACATGTACTTCCTGCTTGAAGCAGCCGGCATTTGACAGATTTCAACGGTGGGTTTAAATAAGTTAACAGTGCAAAAAAAGTAAACGGTAATGACCCATTTTGTTTGGCTCGGTGTGAAAGCATTTGCTGTGCTGGTGCAAATCATGTTGTCCACTGCGTGTGTATTGTTACCCGGAAAGATAAAAGTGATTGCCGAGTTTATCTGAAAATGGGGTTTTTACGGGCAAGTTCCGAGGCCCCCGAAAAGGTCTATTTTACCCCAGATATCAATTTAATGTGCATTTTCTGCATTGTTTTGTGCTTTATTTTCAAGCTGTTGATGAGCTGCACTGAATATTGTCTGAATCTGTTTTCAGGCTGTGACCGAAGGCTTTGTTTTGAGGGTGTTTTGCAGACCATTGGCTGTCAGCCCAGTTTGGTTTAATTTGCAAGTTTATTTTATTCTTATATTTACAACAACTATATTAAATATGTGTAGACATACCCATCGTGCTTTTCACCGACTAAATGTATAATATGGTTCTAAACCTCATTGTTAGTTATTTTTCTAAGATATTACAATCATATTATGTTATATTTTCGTATACAACTTACTGCATGTCCTCCTCTAACTATGTTTTTAATTTAAAATTAACAAGTACGTTCAAAATTACCATTTGTATTAATAGTTTTATATACATGTAGACTAATCAAATAAGCACATGTTTTAACATAATAGTATCTGTGTATATGTATAAACGTCCAAGTTGACATGTGAGTGGTATTATTCTTTTGATCAAGTTATGAAGAACGTGTATATGCAAAAGAGACTGAATAAATATGTTGTTCTTCTTGTTTTCGTTGTAGTTGTTTAAATACTGAGGCAAAATTTAATGGTGGTTATGTGTCAACATTTTATATGTTAAACAATCGTCTACTTATTTAAGTACAAATAAAAAGCATATTTTCACAAATATAATTCAGTAAAGTAATAGTCGGTGTATTATTGTTTGGTTGTTTATTATGTTTTTACGTCCGCTTCCGCATACAATCAGACCAAACATATATATTGTTAATAACAAGAAACTTCCTGATTACCCAACTTGCATTAACGTAAAATAACGAGCACCAAATGAAAACTACCAACAAACAAGGAAGTTTAAACGGTTGCTTCTAATTTAAATATTGACATTTGTCATTTTGATTTGTATGTTAATTTGAACGAAAGCGCAATGTGGTCAGATTATATCCCTATGCAATCTCAATGAGACAGCGTGAAATGTATTTGAAATAGAAATACATATTTACCAAAAAGACCTTATATAATATAAATCTCAATGAAGCAAATGTTTGAAAGTTTTTAGTTCTAAACAAGCTGATATACTTGACGGCTTATAAACATATTCAAGAACAATATAATATGATAATAAAAAGTTCTTTAGATTTCCCCATACACAACAAGTACTGGTTCTAGTCCCAAGAAACGGACTCGTTTCAAATAAGTCCAAGGCATTCTATGCAACTGAGCTGAAATAAAATAGGTTTAAACTAAACGAGTGTTTATTAATGTTTATTAATACAAAACAAACGTGTTAACAATGTTGGAGTGCTTTCTTAAGGAACAAAGTGTGCTTAGAACTAATAACAGTCGCGAAAAGATAATTAATTGAACGCCCCCCCCCCCCCGCCCCAACAGATATTTAAATGAATAGTTGAATTGCATAATTGAGATTTAAACTTTATTAATTCCATATGATTTGATTGTGTGGAGACTAAACACCATATAAACAAAGTACTCCATGTCTAACTGTTTGTACTCACAAACTTTTCGTCCAAGTGTGAGGATTTTCATAAGTTCTATGCTTTAAATGAACAGTGTACTTCTAACCGTCAAAAGCTCGAGATGTTTCTTTGAGGGCTGCCTTATAAGAATCTTAAGTAATCGAATTTTGAAATAAATCATATATTCAACAATTCACATACAAACATTATCATGATATTTAAAGTGAATGTTTATAAAAGAAAATGTCACTCTCATTATTATTACATGTCTTGTCTTAATAGGTTGTACTAATGTTCTTAATCATGTTTTATCACTGTGTATTTTCTATTGGATCCCGTAAATAGCCAAAGCAAAAGCAGAATATCTCAATGCAAACATAATGTCGGTGAATATTATTTTCTTTTAACTGGAAACTAGACCATAAATTGTAACAATACAAGGAAAATACAACTACTAACATGTATTTATTTATTTTAATACAATTTAAAAACTTTTTTTCCAAATTCTTTAATTTGTGTTTTAGTTAAATATTGCAGCTCCTCGTGTGTTCATTTAATACTGATGAAAATTAAATTTCGATAGTGTAAACCTTTCATTGCAGTCTATGCTGGCAAAGGTAATTGTACGCTCTTATGATTTACATTAATATGCAAATCGCAAGAAAGCATATAATATATTAAACATTATACTATATATATATATATGACTTTATTTAAAACGCCATAGTAGGAATACACGCATTTCCCGTACAAAGTGATGCGTGCGTTCTATAAAGATACCAATTTTGATTGATGGACTTTGAATAACGAACAGATATTTTTCTACGCGTATACAGTAATGTATTTCTATTTCATATCAATGTATCGTGTTATTTTACTTATTTAAAGCAATAATTGAGTGATGTTCTAAACGTGTATGATTTAACCAGATCAAGTATCTATTTTTCGTTTTTTAAATTTAAACATATTATTATAAAACGATTAAACCCACCGTGACAAACTCATATATTTCCAGTTGTGAATGCACTGAGCTGGTATCCAATTGTTTATCGTTCAATGACTGTTCATAAACCTCTTAAAACTAACATTCGAATAATTTCCTTATTATTAACGAAAATTCAGTCACACATGAAGGTACATGAAGTTGGGGTTGACATTTTGTTAAATGAGCCATGTTAAATGAGCCTTGGTCTAATGATCTTGTGTAACAATAAATAAATATGTGTGACTGTGTTTATGCGCGTGTTTATGTATCCCCTTATGCGAATGGCTGCCTGTAAAGATGTATGTCAATAAAAACGGAAGCATACCAGTAATTACACTAATCGTGAATAAAGAACAGTTTTCGTAATTGTATCAGAACGATTTCGCCTAATTAAATGAAAGTTATTGTTTGACTATAATTGAAATATCTTTCGTGTGCTATTTTAAACAAAAGAAATTAACGATTTAAGTAAAAGCAGGTTTTGTTACAAGAGATTGATTGTATGAAATATTGATTTTACCCTCCTTAGTTTGGACATTGTATTTAGTTTTTAGAGTTCGTCTGGTCCTGAACTTTATCCATGGATCTATTAAATAGAGGTATTGATACAATGTTTAATATATATGTCTCATGAAATATTCTTAATATTTTTACTAATGCATGATTTTGTACGGGCTAATTTCTGCCATATCTTTCTGGTGTGGTTTCGCGACTAAAGATCATCCTGATAAATCTTGCCTTAGTGCAAAACATCAATCGTTTGTGTGCGGGGCTCAGACAATTTGTATGACGACCATTAGAACAACAGTTTTTATTAACTCTTGAATTGTATTCTAATTATCGCATAATATAATTTTGTATGTAGTTTTCAATAAAAAATATATTTTAATAGCTAATATTAGGATTATATTGTTCAAGCGATTTAAGCTCTAATTAAAAAGTATTACACAATTATGTGTCTCGCTAATAACTCTAAGTCTACATGATCTTTATATTTGCAGATATACAATGTTCAACATCATAAAAATACTTGAAAGACACTTAATTGATACATGTATTCGGCGCAATTAGCCTTATATAATGGTATAAACTCGAATATTTGAATAAATTTGATTCATGTTTTCATTGGTTGTTTTTTATTTGTGAAGTGTTGATACAGTAGAACATATTTCCGTACATATCTTCAAAGTTTCATATTTAAGTCTGTAAGCAGTTAAGCTATTTTTTATGTGAATGAAACTTATTTACATGTATAATCTTTCTTAAGACCTAGTTTGCTTGAACATTTTCTGTACGCACATTAATAACTTTAAAGTCTTACATTTAAAGTAACATTACTACTCAAAATCAACGAAAATTTCGTACGATATTTCGTTAAATCAAGCTTAAATAAATTTTAACACCAGATGTGGTCTGGTAAAATAGATGTTTGTGGATACAAAATGCTCGTTTTTATTATGGTTTTAACATGGTATCATTTAAGTTTTTGTGTGTCGAATGAATTGATATATTCGCAGGAAATTAGCATGGAATTTATTGTGGTCACAAATAAATAAAAACGAGCATTTTGTATCTACAAAAATGTAATCATACTAAATCTAGCGTTGAAAGTGTGGCTATTGCTATAAGGAACACTGATTGTTTAGTTGTTAACTTTATTTTACGAAATACTTTACGAAATTTTCGTTGATTTTGAGCGTTATAGAGACTTTAACTGTGAGGTTCGGCTCTCCGCTACACCGGTTTAAACCCTAGCTATTTACTGATCATTTAAGGCGTTGATCTCAGTTTAAATCAATTTCAATTTATAGTATGTGCTATGTTATAAAATGATTTGATACGTACAATTATTTATTTCTTGATAGAGCTCTGGAATGTTATTGATTGCTAGATTTCATAATTGTTAAATTGTAAAAACTGGTCATAGTGTAACTTGTGTGTTTTGTGCATCTTACCTATTGTAAAGTATCATATTTTATAATGTATCATTATTGACTGGATATCGCGTAAAATGTCATTGTTCACGTTACCGACTGCGTCTAAAGATATTTTTGTCATGTATTATTCATAATTACAAACATTATGAAGGCTGAAATGACCAAAAGGTTGTTGCAGTTACAAATCAATTTTTAATTTCTATTGGAATTTCGACTTATTTATCGTAACCTATGGTTTTTATTCCGCCTACGAAATTTGTATTGATGAAGTTAGTTTCAATGACATATCCGAGTACCTTTGAAAAATGGATAGGAATTCATCTTTGTTACATGCAAGAGAAAGATCATATACATAGTTAAAAAAATCATAGATTAAAAAAGGAATAAAATACTCACGACAACAATTGCAAATTCCTATATTTAAATGTACTTCGATTTTTTTAGACACATGGAAAATATCCATATGGAAAGACCCTCGATAATGTTTAAAAACTTAAGGAAAAACTCTATGTATGTTTGTTTTAAATTGTTTACAATTGTATCAATAATAAAATTACTTAACAAATGTTTAATATTAAAAAAACGATAGAGAGAAATCCTACTGTTAGATGGAATGACACCATATTTAAAGGGATCTTTTCACGCTTTGGTAAATTGACAAAATTGAAAAAAGTTGTTTCAGATTCGCAAATTTTCGTTTTAGTTATGATATAAGTGAGGAAACAGTAATACTGAACATTTACCATGCTCTAATATAGCCATTATATGCATCTTTTGACGATTTTAAAACCTAAAAATTATAAAGCGTTGCAACGCGAAACGATTGAATAATTTGGAGAGTTCTGTTTTTGTCGTTAAATTGTGTGCAACTACGAAGATTGCTTATATAAGGTATAAAATACGTCAAGTACGTGTACACGGCGGAATAGCTCAGTAGGCTAAAGCGTTTTTACTTCAGGATTCTGGCAGGACTCCAGGGGTCACTGGTTCGAAACCTGCTCCGGGCAATGTTCTTTTCCTTTTTTAAATTTTATTCTTGATTTTTTACTGGAGCTTTTACGATCCAATGTTTACATTTATCAATAAAAAGCATTTAATGAATAAGTTAAAAAATGCCAAAATCTGTGAAAAGGCCCCTTTAAGTCACACGTAATGTAACTGTCGTACACTTTTTAGTTTTTGGACAACATGATTATGATGTAAAAAAATAACATTAAAAATCTGAAAAAGTGAGTAATAAAACTGTGTTTGGATAAAAAAAAAATACGTTGTTGATAAAATCGTATGAACAGATAATAATTACATTTATTCAATATAGTGAATGTTTAATATTTAAAAAATAACTATTAAATAACATGTATTTTCAAAACCAATGACATTAAATCTAAGATCGTATCCAGATGTCCTTCAGGTAATCTTCACGTGTAGAAAAGTGTGTCTTTGTATCTGTGAAGTGATATTGTGTATATCCCCAGCGCTGCGGCAGTTTATTTAACGTTACACGGAGCGAAGACTATTAGAGAACATTTAGAGAAGTTGAACATTAATGACATGTCGAAAGGAAATCTGGTTTGACTACAAACATTGTATAACTTATCCATTTATTAGCTATACGACAGAAAAATGCGGTAAATACTGAACGCTGAATTATTATCAATAATCATACTCTAACGAGACTGTTTGGACTATCTCCATCATATAATTGATCCCCTTAGAGTATTTAAGCACTCCTTAACATCCTTACCTAATCTTCACTTAGCGGGCATTACGTCATGTAATGTTTTTGCTTAGATGATTGAAGCGACATCAAACAGTTCATAGACGATTGTACAATCGAATTCGTCGTTTAATGTGTTATTCTTAGTTTTCATTTTGTTTGAATTTGATACATTTAGAAGGAACATATTGATGGCTATACATGGTCGCTTTTCCAATGTTTTGCGTGCGGCGATTTAAACAGCTCACATTTTTAATGGAATCAAGCCGAGCAATTTTACTATTCATCCTATTCAATCATTATCGTTAACTATAGCCGGCGATGTGGGCGTTGGCTGTCCGTTCACCTTGCCTCCTAAGGATATCGTTCCCGATGTTTTAACAGCAAAATGTATATTTGGTTTATAGAAGTAGCATGGATTACTTAACTGGCTTTATTGGGTTCTTGGTCCTTCCACCTGACTGTTAGTGATATTGACGCACCGTTCCTTCGCACTCGCCATAGTTTGTTTGTGTTTACGTTTCTGTTACTCGCCAATTGTTTTTATCTTGTACACCGTTTGGAATCACATATGTTCATTATATTATATATTATATACATATCTTGCACTTTTCAGGACTTTTAATCTTCATGAACAGAAGTAAAGATTTAAAAATTCACTGAAGAACATGTTTTCCACTTTTCATATTTTTAGCCGCCATAATTCACACAAACACAGTTTACATCGGTATTCGTTTTTTTAAGCAAACACACCGTTCTATCCAAACTGGAAGAAACACCTTAATTGAAAGATAGTTATGGTCTTGGTTAAATTGTGTTTAACTATACCGCATAGAAACACATGTGTTATAATCTATACTGCCATAACTTTTTTGACATGATTTTGAATGTAACTTGAAACACTTGAAACATGATTTTTATAGTTCTATTATATGTAACCGTGATTTGTGAGCAGCTTTATATCGTAAAATCTAAAATCATAAGTATAAATAAGTTGGACCAGTCATAAACGATCGCATTCGACAAACACCACCCATTCGAAAATTCATTTACACATGGTTGTGAAGGATATATTCCTTAAGCTGTTCAGTTTAAATCACATTATATGAAACACGCGTTCGTTTAACACGATCATACTATCGATTAATTTTGTTTTCTAATTTTGAAAAAAAAAGTGAATTTTGTAGGTTCGCGAGTTTCTTAGTTATTATTTATCGAACTTGCAATTTCAGAATACGGAAAAGACCAAACAGTACAATCTTACAAAACTATAGCCATAGTTAACAGTGGTATAGGAAACATGCTAAACCTAAAGATTACACATTAATGTTGAACAAACAACCACCTGCAAACTTCCAAATGCCCACTTACTATCAGACATCCTCGAAAATAAGACGATGGCAAACCATATATACAAGTTTTCGCCGTCACATTAGTTTCCGTTAATAGAAGCTGGTTTAATTTCCACAATTTAAATTGATTTTGTTTTTCGGTGGAAAGTCGATTTGCTAATCATACAACGTACTTGATCAAGCGGCATACTAATAAACGTATTGCAGTAGAGGCGTTTCGTCTGGTTCATCTTTTTGAAGCGTATACAGGCATGTTCATTAATGTTGCCAATTCCGGTGCGCCATTTCGGGCACCACGGTTTCTTTTTCCTTTTGCACGTAAACGGAAAATTGTGAGAAGTTCCGTTCTGAATTTTCGACCAACCGCTGTGTAAATGATGATGTTGACAGAAGAGTTCAGAGCAAACAGCGTGTTGCTCACACATAGCCACTTCGTTAACACGTCTTGGTCTAAAAACCAAAACTGCGCTACAAGACCTGGCGTTTGGCATAAAATGAAAATCACAACGATCAAAATAAGTACAATGCTCATATTTGTTTCACTGTTCTCATTCGGGGTTGGCAACATGGATGATGCCGATCGTCTCATACGCATGCGCATCAACTCGATGATTAAAAATAGATTTAATATGAGGAGAATTACAAGAGGTACAATGTATATGATGATCATGTACGCGTAGACACTATAGTACTGTTCATACCACTCCGTTTTACCCAGATCTGTAGTGACAAGAGAACGACAATCACGTTTGTTGCCATCGCGTGACGTGACACAGTCAGTTATATTATCACATGCCGTGAAATTGGTCGTCACACCAGAACAAAAATCACTTCTGTTACCGACGCATGACGTGACACACTCAGTTCTATTGTCACATTCAGTGACCTTGGTAGCAAAACATCGGGGTATGTTATATGCAATGGCAATAACACAAATACAACCGATCAGAATGAAAGTATTTCTTCTATTGCAGACATAGATGGCACTGAACGGGTGGCATATAGCAATGTAGCGTTCAATGGTTACAGCCACCGTCACCCACACGTTGGTGAATTGCAGCGCCATAACAATGAAATTGATGGGCGTGAACATATGCGGGTAAATGACGTGAGTGTAGTAGTTCATTGCTGGATTATCTGGATGGAGCTGCGTTATGGAGATACTGGATAATCCAAGGATACATCCGACAATAATACCCGTGTCTGTAAGGACAAGAGTTCGTAAGAAATACACTGTCGTGGACTTCATTTCCCTCCGAAATAGGACAATAATGTTAAGTATGTTCCCGATCAATCCAAAACTGCCAATCACTGGTAAGATGATGCCCCAGAAGACGAACATGAGTTGCTTATCCTGCTTAAATGGGACACCGCCCACGGAGAGGTTCACCTGCAGATTGAGCTCGGATACAGGCATGCTGGAACTGATATGTATAACAGGTTCTTCCGAAATTTTACATCAGCTGTGAAACGTCAACTGGTAACTGCTTAAATCGGCACATTTTGACCTGCAAAAATCAGAGTGACGGGTGTTTTGTTAATACGTTTAATTTATAATCGTCGTTTTGTTTTTAATGAGCATATCATAATCCGTATATCACCTTATGCATTAAAATTAGTTTTCAATTAAACATAAAATCAAATGCTCTTTTCGGGGGTGATAACACACATATTATCACAGAAACGAGATACAATTAACCTATTTTGAGTAAATAAAATAGCAGGGTATTTGTCTGTCTTACTGACAATGATAAATTTTTGTTTTCACATAAAAACTAACAATATCGTTTATGAATTACAAAATCACAGGTTGTGTGTTTTGGTCGTTGCGTTTATCACAAGTATAATATGTGTTTGTAAGCGTGTAAGCGTGTATGCGTGCGTCTTATTTAAATAAATTAATATATAGGACATTATGTTGATAGTCATGTTCTTTATTTATTTTTTCTTCAAAGACAAACTATGGAACATGAAATTCATGTTTGACTGCAAACCTTGGTGAAACGGAGTAAAACAATAATATTCCATAAGAAACTTAAAAAATATACCTTTTTATATACCGACATGTAGAGGGATTATGTAACTGGTATATGATTGAAAGCTCTAGGTATTTATCAAACCACAGCATATGCTGGATTGGTTTTGTGTTACGGATGTCAAATATTGATCTTTTGCAATATAAAAATACAGCATTGATTAAAATCATGTTTAAGAATAATAATTCATAACAGAATCAAAATCTACAATTGCTATGTATGGGAACTTGGTCGACATCCATTTTATATAGCTCAGCAGATTAAGTCTATATTTCAAGAAATCGTTCAGTTTGTGATGCAAGCACCAAATTTGGCACATATACTGTTCAGTCACTATAGATTTGATAAAGCACGTTAGCCACTACAAAATTTCAAAATGGCGTCCGTTTTCAAGATGGCCGCCGTCATTATTGAAAATGAAAAATAAGAAACAAATTCTCTGAAAGGTTTTACTGTTGTGAATATTACTTGATTTTGATTTCGTACATAACAATTTGACTAGTTTGAATTAAAATTCAGACATTGTTTAAGTTAAATATAGTACACACAAATCCGACATGGCTTCAAAAATGGCCGCCAAGATGACCGCAAAAACCTATTTATGATCATAGCTATGTAACTATCCACTCAAATTTGATGAATTTGGTGCCTATACCCAGGTTTCAGGGGGCAAAGAACACATTTATTTCGTCAGACAAAGTGTAAGTTAATAATGTCTTACAGAAATTTAACATGGTGTCAAAAATGGCTGCCAAGATGGCCGCCAAAACATATTAATGATCATAACTATGTTACTTTCCACTCAATTTCAGATCTACATTTTGGTGTCTATAGATAGGTTTTAGTGGGCAAAAAACACATTAACGTCATCAGACATTTTTTATAAGTTTATTATATATCACTCAAATCCAAAATGGCCGCCAAGATGGCGGTCAAACCTACTATGTAACTGTCCACTCAAATTTGATTAATTTGGTGTCCATTCCCAGGTTTCAGGGAGAAAACAACACATAAATATCACATTTATATCATCATACAAAATGTAAGCTAATTATGTTACACAAACATCCAACACGGCGACCAAAATGGCCATTAACACAATACGAAGGACTACAGGTCCATAACTTGTTACTTAAAATTTATTGTTGTTATGTACAACGCGATAGTTTAAGAGACATCATCATTAAGCAGTTGAATAATCATAAACTCCAATTTATGACATTTGGAAGAGAGAATGAACTAGCACATGACTTCAAAATAGGATCAGGTTTTACTAGCTTCTGTAGACGTCATTGTTTACCGTTGCTGAAAATCATTGAATATTAATTACAGCCTGAATAAGCATGAGTTCTTCCAAAAGATTAATATAAAACACTTTGTGTTCCTTTGGCAATTTATTTACATCAAAGCAGAAGTAGATAGTCTTATTGTCCCTTTCGGAGTACTGCAGGATCTAGATGAGCAAATCTGTTTCCTCGCCCTACAACTGTGTGGTGCTACGACGGGATCGTTATACTGTTTCTTTAACTATTTCAACGTCTGCATCCGCTGAAGACAGAACAATATAGCATCCCATTTAAGGCAGAGTTGTGCTGATCAGAGCAATCATGCCGGCCGTGTTTCTGTCACGAGACAAAAAATCTTCCTTTTGTACATGAGCATTTTGTTTCTTTGCCTAAATTCACAATTTGATTCACGTTTGTTTCATCGTCTCCGGTGCGTGTTGTCTTTGTTTTAATGGCCGTCTTCGTAGCCATCGAATCCCACTGTCGCTTGTACGTAATGCATTTTCTATGAATCGACTTTTTTCTAAGACTCGGCTATTGCGTTATATAAGTCGCCCTTCTCCATGGTCAAGGATTTAGCAAAGTGCCACCATCATGCATCTGTTTCATGAATACAGTTCATCTCAGCATCACATGATTTGTCTATAGCATACTCTCAACTTGCTTGAGCGATCTTAGGCTTATCTGCTATACACAGTATGTTCTTGGTTTCAAAAAAGGCAGCAGGAAGGGAGCTCAGTTCAAAAGACGATACGACTGCAAGGGAATGATCTCCGGATTTTTAAACCACCAGGAAACTCTGAAAACAGAAGAGCAGGATAAAAAGCACGGTCAGAAGCGATTTTAACAGCCAAGCTATTCCCAAGAGCTTTGGCTCTGTATTATTTCGTGAATTTATAAGCAAAGACCGAGTTTCCTATGATATCTCTTATGATCGTTTTCCCAAACGCCTCAACTGCATGAACATTCACATCTGACCCAGCCACTATCTTATTGCCCATGTTTCTCAGAGTAGGGTTATCTGTGTATGGAGAGCAGGTTGTAATCTGTGTCTGCATTTTCTCTAGATCAAAAGAATCACCTTTGATGCACGCCTCAGTTGAATCTGTGTGTTGTGGAATTGAAGTATAGGTCAGATCTGTGAAATCCTGCATCCCACTGTTGTGCTCGGATGATGCAGATAGGGTCCAAGGGGGTTGCATTTACTCGGCAATTTCACTGCCGCGAGTTAGACCACATGTGCTCTATAAACACATCATCAATGTTTTCTCAATGACAAGATCACGTCCTAGCCGAGCATAGCATTGATGGCTCTACGAACAACGTGAAAACCAATACCGAACTTTTGATAAACGTCTGGGTGCGTTTTCTCTAGGTCGCTTATTTGCAGCAAAGATGGATAGCAAATCGGGCACTGCCTGTTAATGCATCAGCCAACACTCAGTACGATATGCTTTTATGCTTTCTGGGTCATTTCGGCTGTAAGCTGGCTGTGTATGCCCTTTTCAACAAAAAGATGGTCTCGTGAAGCCCTCTGGACAATTTTTCGTGTCACAATGTGCACAATTTGCGCATGAGGGATCCTTTGCCCCCCCCCCCTGCAACTCATACGTTTATGAAACATCCCAAATTTTAATCCACATTTTAAACTACTTTGTGGCGCATCAGTGACGATTTCGGCAGCCTTCCAATACAAGGGTTGGTGAAACGTTACAACAATGGTGTGAAGGTTGTGGCAAGGTTGCAAACAAAGGCTTATGTTGACAGAATGCACGCTTTGTTCCCATTGTACATATTAATCATAGGCAAGAATTTGAATGACAATTGCAGCCCTGAGTACTGTATTTTCTGATTCAAGATACGCATCATTCCCTGCAAATTCAGTGTTGCCTGACGCTGAAAAATATTGATCCTCTTGTCAAAATCCAAAAATCACGGCAGGTCCAAACATATCAAGCATCAAGTCAAAAGTAATGGCTTTGTGGTCCTCCGTATTGTGTCGTTTGACGCCATGTGAGATTTCAGTGTAACATAATACACTTAAAATATGCCTGCCAATCGTTATGTGATCTTTGCCCCTCGAAACATCGGTATAGACACCAAAATCATCAATTTTGAAAGTTACAAAAGTATGATCATTAATAGATTCAGGTGGCCATATTGGAGGCCATTTTGGACGCCATGTTGGATTTATGTTTAATATGATAAACTTAAACTATGTCTGATGATCTCTAATGTGCTTTTTGCCCCTTGAAACCTATGTATAGCCACAAAAATAATCAAATTTGAGTGGATATTTACATAGTTATGATCATTAATAGGGTTTGGCGGCCATCTTGGCGGCCATTTTAGACGCCATTTTGGATTTGTGTGTACTTTTGTAAACTTAAACAATGTCTGATGATCTTTATGTGTTCTTTGCTCCTTGAAACCTAGGTATAGACACCAAATTCATCAAATTTGAGTGGATAGTTAGATAGTTATAACCATTAATATGTTTTTCTGGCCATTTTGGAGGCCGTTTTGGACGCCATGTTGGATTTGTGTGTAATATAATAAACTTAAACAATGTATGATGATCTAAATATGTTTTGCCCCTTTAAACCTTTGTATAGCCACCAAAATAATCAAATTTGAGTGGATATTTACATAGTCATGATCATTTAAAGGTTTTGATGGCCATCTTGGCGGCCATTTTGAACGCCATGTTGGATTTGTGTGTACTATTGTAAACTTAAACAAAGTCTGATGATCTTTATGTGTTCTTTGCCCCTTGAAACTTAGGTATAGACAACACATTCATCAAATTTGATTGTATAGTTACATAGTTATGATCATTTATAGGTAATTTGCGGCCATCTTGGCGGCCATCTTGAAAAAAAAAAAATTCCGGAGGTCCGATTGTGGTAAACTTTTGATATGTGTTAAAAGACCTTTTACCCTACCAGAATCAGTTAAAATGCCCTTTTTGCAATTTTTTGGTGGATGAAGGTATTATTTCATATATTGACCGTACTAGTACTTCTTGCTAAAAACAGAGTATTGGCGGCCATCTTGAAAACATGCCGCCATTTTGATTTTTCAAGTGGCTAACGTGCTTTTTGAAGTAAGGGGTACCTAAAGGTAATGTATGCCAAGTTTCATGCTTGCATCACTAAGTGAACGATTTTTTCAATAATCAGCGCAGCTTAAATACCTCAACGGATGCGCGTCATAAAATTATGGTTCAAGATAGCAACCATGTACAATGGGAGCTGTATTGATAGGATTGATAGCGATTATAACAAAGAGAAATATAACCGGTTAAAATGGTAAAACTCATTTATATAGCAGAGTATTTTCATATGTTGTAATTGCACCAGTTATCAGTGAATGAACTATAACATTTCATTCAGATGATAAACAAGAGATCAGCTAAAACGATTAAAAAATACACAGGCATTACCAGTAAAAGTTCTTCTGTTGATTTTATTATAGCTTTGAATTTTAATATTATTTTAAAGCCCTTCTAAGAATCAGCAGTGCATGATCTAAATTAAGACTGTTTACTTTCCTGATTGAACTTGACACAGGACGTCATGGCAACAATAGAATCGTATATTGTAACAATTATTCTACTTTTTTTATTATATAGGATGAGAATCAAATTAAAGGTATGTTTTATCCCTGCATTCTGAAACTTGGAAGGCATTTAAAAGCAATTCTAATAAAATAGCCCAGTTTGGTTTAATTTACAAGTTAATTTTATTCTCACATTTACAACAAGTATATTAAATATGTCTTAAAATAATAATCGTGCTTTTCACCGACGAAATGTATAGTAATATGGTTCAAAACCTCATTGTTAGTTATTTTTCGAAGATATTACAGATTATTTTATATTTTCGTATAAAACTTACTGCTAGCCCTCCTCTGACTCTGTCTTTTATTTAAAATTAACTAGTACGTTCAAAATTACCATTTGTATTAATAGTTGTATAGACATAAAGACTTATCAAATAAGCACGTGTGTTAACATAATATTATCTGTGTATATGTATTAACGTCCAAGTTGGCATGTGAGTGACAAGTTATGAAGAACGTGTATATGCAAAAGTAACTGAATATATATATGTTGGTCTGCCTGTCTTCGTTGTAGTTGTTGAAATACTGAGACAAAATTTATGGTGGTTATGTGTCAACATTTTATATTTTAAACAATCGTAATTACTTATTTGACTGTATATGCTCGCCGTGGCGTAATGGATAAGGTGTCCGCCTAGCGACCGGGAGGTCACAGGTTAGATCCCCACTGTTGGAGCGTTCTTTAGATTCCCCCATAGGCACCAAGTACTGGTTCTAGTCCCAGGTAACGGACTCGTTTCAAATAAGCCTTAGGCTTTCTATGCAATTGAGCTAAAATCAAATAGGTTTAAACAAAACTAATGTTTATTAATATAAAACAAACGTGTTAACAATGTTGGAGTGCTTTATTTAGGAACAAAATGTGCTTAGAACTTATGAAAGTCGTGAACAGATTATGAATGTAGGGCCCCCCCCCCCAATAACCCCCAAGAACAAGTTTAAAATGATCTATTTCAACATACATTTAAATGGCTAGTTGAATTGCATAATAGAATTTTAAACTTTATTCATTCCCTTCGATTTGATTGTGTGGACAATAATCAACATATAAACACAGTATTCCATGTCTAACTGTTTGTACACACAAACGTTTGGTCCAAGTGTGATGCCTTGTGTGAAGACTAAGGGCAAAACAAAGACACAATGCCTTTGAAATCATACATAGACATCGTATTCAGACCAATAATCATTAATCGGTGAACTTAATATAAAAATTTGAGCATAAGAGCACCTCACATCAACAAAGAAATTGTGCGTATGTATATATATTTATATATATTCAGCTTTATTTCCGCCAAATACATAAAGAGCTGAACTTATAATCAGACAAAAGTGTACAATAGTTAACAAAATGAATAAGAATAATATGTATACATTTAACAATATCGTTCACTTGGTCCGCGATCAACCCAGTTAACATTGACTTTATGCTTTTATGTTATTATAAAGCATCCAATTATACTTATATTCGATAGTTGTGTTACCGTTAACACTTGTATTGATACAACATGTTGGAAGAGAAATGTTGTCTGTACGTGACCTTAACATTCGAACCACTAGCGAAATCGAAGCACGATAACAATAAAAACAATCAGGTCTATGTATCAGGGTTCGGTATAAGGAGAACTTATACTGCCTTGCTAGATGAGCTAGCTTTTATAGCGACGCGGTAGAGTGTCTGCCTTACTTGGAACCGGGAGGTCCCTGGTTCGATCCCCATGGTGGTCGGGGATTTTTCTGGCTGAGTTACATTTGCGCCCAACGTAAAAACCCCTACATGTTGGCATAGGGAAGTTCATGGATGAATTTCACACTTTGAGGGGATGTGTGTAGCAGGGTTCGGTATAAGGAGAACTTATGCTGCCTTGCTAGATGAGCTAGCTTTTATAGCGACGCGGTAAAGTGTCTACCTGATTTGGAACCGGGAGGTCCCGGGTTCGATCCCCATTGTGGTCGGGGATTTTTCTGGCTGGGTTACATCTAAACAGAAAACTATTTGACAGATGCATCCGGTACTAATAGAAATGAAATGAACTACCAGCGTTCGTACAGAAGTCCTCATATTAAAATGACATGTTTACCTTTAGTCGTAAAAGCAATTTTCCAAATTTTCGTCACGGATTAAAAACATTACATTCAAAACATACTACTACTACTACTACTACTACTACTTCTACTACTACTAACACTACTACTACTACTAACACTACTACTACTACTACTACTTCTACTACTGCTGAACATATTTCTGGTGCTTCTTCTTCAACTACTTGAAACAATTCAAGTATATTCTGAGTCAAAAATCTTTGAGTTCAACGGACTTTGTTACGGATATTGCTACTTAAACAATCAGCTCAAAATCAAACATCGCAGTTCAGATCGTGCGATGTGGGCGATTAATACTCCAGCTATGGGAAATGCAATGCCCATTACATTAAAGGGGCCTTTTCACAGATTTTGGCATTTTTAAACTTATTCATTAAATGCTTTATATCGATAAATGTAAACATTGGATCGTATAAGCTCCAGTAAAAAATGAAGAATAAAATTAAAAAAAGGAAAAGAACATTGCCCGGACCAGGTTTCGAACCAGTGACCCCTGGAGTCCTGCCAGAGTCCTGAAGTAAAAACGCTTTAGCCTACTGAGCTATTCCGCCGAGTACATATAGTGAAGTATTTTATACCTTATATAAGCAATCTTCGTAGTTTCACAAAATTTAACGACAAAAACAGAACTCTCCAAATTATTCAATCGTTTCGCGTTGCAACGCTTTATAATTTTTAGGTTTTAAAATCGTCAAAAGATGCATATAATGGCTATATTAGACCATGGTAAATGTTCAGTATTACTGTTTCCTCAAAAATATCATAACTAAAACGAAAATTTGCGAATCTGAAACAACTTTTTTTCAATTTTGTCAATTTACCAAAGCGTGAAAAGATCCCTTTAAGCTGTCGTTTCTAAAACTCAAGATGTCAGATCAGGATTTTTAATAATGAAGCTCAAATGTAATCGCTTGCGAATTTTTCTACTATGACATATAATAAAACCACTTTCATAGTACGCCGTTTTGCACTTTTTCAAGATTCATAATAAGGTTAAGCTCGATAATGTAAAAAATGAAATGAAACCGATTATCATAATTTGCTTGTGTTTGAATGTATTTATTGCTTTTTATGTTTCAAACAAAATTACATTCACAAATTCGTTTGACATGGTCTTCGTAACAGTTTTTTCTTGTGCAATAAGATGAGTTCAGTGTTTGGAAAGTTGTCCATTTTTTATAATATAAAATAAATTTTAACATTAAGTTAAACTTACCTTAACACTAAAACTGTTGAATTTCCATGTTTTCACAATTTAGCTAAATGAGTATAACCGTATAAATCATCCGTTGACTGATTACAAACCACTTTAAAACTACAGACTTCGTGGCTTATAAAGCGAACGCCTTTTCTTCCATATAAGTTACAAGTTGTGATTATTATATTTGACTTA
>NC_068356.1:36662572-36757572 GCF_020536995.1 Dreissena polymorpha
CGCATAACGGGTGCCACGCTCGGCTACGGGTGCAGTTTTGAATAAATGTAAGCTTGTCAGATTTTTTTAGAGGTCACAGTGACCTTTACCTTTGACCTAGTGACCCCAAAATGGATGTGGCGTGTAGAACTCATCAAGGTGCATCTACATATGAAGTTTCAAAGTTGTAGGTGGAAATACTTTGATTTTAGAGCCAATATTAAGGTTTTATCACGACGCAAACGGCGGACGTCGGTCGACACGACACGACACGACGAGCTGGCTATGACAATACCTCGGGTTTTCTCAGAAAACGCCGAGATAATAAAAATGAGATTTCCAGAGAATGACCTTAAACAATTGAAAAAAGATATAATAAACTCAATATATAACATTTTAGGATTCAACGATAAATGTAGTCATTTCTGCACCAAGAAGAATGAAAAAGAAAGCATTGACAGTGTTGATAAATTAAATGATGAAAATGGAGATAATGAATATTTTAATGAAAGTTTGGAAATAGCCATCGCATCTAGATATGGAAAACAGCAGAAATGCATTGAGGAAACAGTGTCAAAAAGCGGAACTAACAGAAGTAGTAAGGGATGTTCAAGTGTTTTTAAACAGATTAGCGAACACAAGCGAGCGTTTGATAGGAAATATTACCACAAATTTATGTGAAAGAACTTCACATATTTAACAATGTGTAGTATCTCCATATGTTTTCTTCCGCTGGAAGAAACATCCACATGGTGATCCATTAATATAGTGTTTTTTCTCGATATACTATTTTAATATCATTAAATTCATAATCTTTTAAAAATATATCTTATATATATATAAACGTTAAGTAATACTCTATAGTATTTCATTCGTGATTTAAAGCGTCACTCACAATATATATTTACAATACGTATATGAGAATCTTTACATTCTATTACATTTGGAAATTATTGTTTAACTTTTTTATAATATTCAATTGTAAGAAATAACTATTATTCGCAAAAGCTTCCAACTGAATTCATTAAACGATTACAATTATGAGAAAGAAACCTAATCCATAGTGCAAAATAAAGCTGGTTTAGCCCATGTTGTTGTGCACATGCCAATATATTAAATTATGCACGTTCACTACCTTTATTTAATTTGTTTATAGAGAAAATCCATGCTCAGCTTGTCTGTCAAAGTTGTCATTATTTTCTTATGTTTGATTGTTTACTGTGTATACTTTTTGTTGCTTCCGTTCCTTTTATGGGGATCCTGCTTTTTACGTTTGAATCACTGTTCCTGCTTTTTCTTATTAATAAAATAAAAAATTTCATATTTTTTGATAATATTTTCCCTTAAAATATTATATTTAAACTGCAGAGGCATCAAGGTCAAGACGAAAAAGACTAAAGTATTTCAATATTAACAAGAAATATCTTTTAAAAAGATATACGGCGTTGATTGTGGTTGGAGTTGGTGAAAGGTAAAGAGTTCAATTAATGGGCTCAAAGATAGCGAATGTCTTTTTCCGTGCAGTTTCTTCGCTGCATCACACGCAGTACGGGATGTTACGCGGAGTTTTCGTGGCTTATTTTAAATTATTACATATTGCTGGTCATAAACCTATAGATACAAAACAGAAAACCAAAAGAAGAATGGAAGTGAAATTAAAACATATGAGTCAACCGGCCACACGCGAAGGATGCGTACATATTTTAAATATTTATACGCGCGTTCTTCGAACAAACCTGTTTAAGTGGGTTGTCGGGCATTGCTATTTGATTCGATTATTAACAGTATCGAGAATCATCGCGCTCATGCTTAATACATTAGTCAATATGGTGGAATAAATCTTGTTAAATTAATAAAAAATAATATTTATCATGGTATTGTTGAAAACACATTAAGAATCTATTATTGACATACCATAACTATATCGCTGAATATCTTCATTTAACATATTTCTGGTCTAAAGAAAATTCCAGTTCACCTAGTTCACGCGATAGCGTCTATATTATACAACGATTATTTTACTGGCCGCGAACTGACCCTGATACCTTGCGGGCTGGAATGCGATGCATTTAAGTGAGGCCACGCTTCCACTGCTGGAACGACGGCTTTTTAAAATCTTTATACTTTTACAAGTTAAATGTTCAATTTCGAAAACAAATTAAAATGGTTTGGCCAAAACGAATATCAGGATAGGGAATAACGATACTTTTATGAACTTAAATATACTAGTACACAGATAGAAATATGGAAACAATTACTAAATATGAGAACATAGCCTTTACGTACAAACGCTCTGGCGCTGGCAAACCTCTGAAAATAAACGTTGCACGCACAAACTGTATTGATGTCGAGTGTTTAGTGTAAAACTGCTCTATCCATCAAGCCTTTTTATTAGAGATAAAATTGTTTCATGCTGAACACGCAGTAAAACAGTGTTTCAAAGACACGTTCATGTTTCCAATGTTCTGGTGGTATGCTCAAATCAGCCAACAGACTAAATGAAGTGTATTCATTCGTGTCTAGCCGCGGAAAATTTTATTTGAATTTTATTGGACACTTAAGAGGTCAGGTAAGGTGAAAAGTTGGCTTGTACAGCTACGCCGAAAAAAATACAAATTGAGATATATTTTATATTAACGATACACATTTTGTTTGCGATCAATATAAAACTATTTACTCGGAATGGGGGGCGGAATGTTTTATGAGTAATGGTTCGAATCGAATTCCCTCGGTGTTTTTTTAACGAAGAAACTTGAGTGAAAAGTACATAATGTACTATGATGACCAAGGAAATTGTATTCTAGTTGATTTAAATCTCGGAGAAACACGGTTAACCATTGTCACTATTTATTGGCCAAATACCGATACTCCAGAATTTTTTAAATAATATTTTCGAGAAAATATATATTTTCGAGAAAATATACTTGATTTGAAATGATTATTTCTTGATATCTGGATACTTCAATTTAGTCTTAGACCCAACTCTTGATTATGATAATTATAAAACCTTTCATTATTAGCATGCAAGGCAAACGGTTTTAAAGCATATTGACGAACGCAATTTTTCCGACTCTTTCAGAGTTAACTATCCTGATTAACAAGCTCGGCTTGATTACTTCCTCGTACCGCCGATCTTATTACCAGCATTCTTAGATTTAAACATTTAACCTAGCTTCCAATATGATCATTCAATTGTTCTCATGTCCTTACAGTTCACTAATTTTAATCATGGCAAAGGACTATGGAAGCACAATAATAGTCTGTTAGGTGATATAGACTACTTAAACACTATTAATAAAAACAATAAAAAAACAATACATGGTCCCCGTGTATAATTTTGATAATATATCTAGTATAAATAACCACAACATTCAATTCATGATTGACGATCAACTTTTTATCCATTCATTACGTATGGAAATAAGGGGTAAATCTATCTTACAGTTCATAAAGAAGAAATTAACTAATAATCGCGAACATCAACTAAAACAAGAGATTAAAAAAATGGAAAAAAACTCTAACAGATGATAATGTTCAATATAGTAATATTTTAAAGTCGAAACGTATCAAAATGTGTGATGAAAATTTAAAAGGGCCCGTTATAAGGTCAAGATCTGAATGGATTCAAAATGGTGAAAAACCCTCGACACTTTTGTGTAACCTTGAAAAAACACAATTATATAACAAAAACTATGACTAGCTTAATTAATGAAAGTGGAAAAGTATTAGAGAACCAATCCGACATCTTAAAAGAAACTGCCTTATTTTATAAAAAGCTATATCAGTATCAACATGTTAACGTAAACGATGAAGATTTAAATAGTTATGTTGATGAAATTGAAATAACTAAAATTTCTAGTACCGAGTTAAATTATCTACAAGGGCCAATCACATTAAAAGAGGCTTCTATTGCGTTAAATAAACATGGCAAATAATAAAAGCCCGATTCATCGGGTTTTACAATTGAATTTTGTAAAGGTATTTTGGCCTAAATTGGGCTCATTTGTTTGCAGAGCTCTTAATCACACATTTATACGTGGACATTTATCCGTTACTCAAACGCAATGCATAATTACCTGTATCCCAAAATGTGATAAACCTAGACAATTTTTTTCAGAATTGGCGGCCAATAACATAACTAAATACTGTGTACAAAATCGGTTCTTGATACATCGCAAACAGGTTGAAACTTTATATTGATAAATTAATAAGCAACGACCAAACTGGTTTTTATCAAGGGTATGATTATAGGAGAGAACACCAGACTAATTTACGATATACTTAATTACACCGATCAACACGATATACCTGGACTGCTGGTTTTAATAGATTTTAAAAAGGCCTTTTATTCTTTGCCACGGGCATTTTTTAATCGGACGCTATCGTGATTTAAGTTTGGTCCTGACAAATAAAATGGATTAATGTCTTGTATAATGACGGAATATCGGCGGTCACGCAATGTGGGTTTTTATCAGATTTTTTCCTATACAACGTGGTTGCAGACAAGGGGATCCGCTCAGTTGTTACATCTTCATTCTTTTCGCAAAAAATATTGTCAACTAAATTAAGGTCAAATACTAAGATTAAGGGAATTATTTTCAATGATATTTGAATACAAATTGTCACAATTTGCCGACGACACTTCAGTACTCCTGAATATTTAACCTTCTGCGGTTATGATGATTTTTGCAAAGTATATACCTATAAACTACTTTTTTTCCTAGGAATAATTTGAGCAGTGAAAAGATACTTGAAGCTCAGAGGCTCTTATGACAAAATATTCATTATGCCGTTTATCCCCACTAGCCTACGGCCTATCTTAGAAAATACAAAAAAAGGAACAAGACCTATGTATGAAATAATTTCCACGTACGAATCATCGCCTGTGTGTATAGATAAATGGTTTAACATTTTTAATAATATTGGAACAAAAGAATGGCGACATATTTCTGATATGCCCTTTCGTATAACACGGGATACCAATTTACAATGGTTGCAGTATAGAATTGTACATAGAGTCATTTGTACAAACTCCTTTTAATTTTAAATAGTATAGGTCACTTCAGCCAATTGTACTTTTTGTGAAAATGAATGTGAAACTATTCAACATATATTTTGGGAATGTAAGAATGTCAATTATTTAATAACAGAATTGTTTTCTGGATGTAATCATCTTTCAAACCTTTTAAATACATGTATGCCTTCCTTTATATTGGGACATGGAAACACGAATGGGCCATTACACTTAATATGTGTTTAGATAAAAATGTTTATTTATAATTGTAAAATGAGCAAAACTAGACCCACTCTTCAAGCTTCAAAATCGTACCTGTCATTGCATCGTCACGTTCTAAACGAAATAAACTATTTAAATGACTCGTGCAAAAGTAAAGAATGGGAACTATTGTTACCAGTTTTCCAGTAGTTGTTATTTGTGATATGGAACATAAGAAGTATTGTATTGTTAACTGCTTCTTTCAAAAAAGTATTGTTTAATGTAAACGCTTATGACAGTTTGAACACATATTGAACGGATTTTTTTATGTGAAAGTTGGATGGCCATAAGAGCCTAATTTAATGGAGGAAAGGTTGTGAATAGATGTGGTAGAGGATCATGGAACGCAAGATGTTTTGGCGGTGCTCTGAGAAAAAACCTTGATGAGGAATGGTCTGTTAGAACATTTACACATGTTAACAAAGAACAAGGTGGACAGTATTTTTTTGAAGCTGTGCACAGACAAACAAATACAAATTATGCAAGTGCCAAATATCAGGCTAAAGCGGAAAGTAAATCATTAAGGCGTAAACGTAAATTTCAAAATGTGAAGGAAAACACTTGTAAAAAAGCTAAAATTAATTATGGGAGCAATTTGGATGATTCACCCGATGTACCACCAGACAAACACAAGACTGTGTGTGACCAATTTTATGAATGTCAAATATTAAAAACAGATACTGAGATATGCAATGTTGAAAAAAACAACAATAAATCAATCTCAATCAGAATTATGGAAAAAAAGAAGTATTAGGCTGACTAGCTCCAACTTTAAAAAGGTTATTTCTCGCCACAACAAAAACGTATCTACAGCTTTAGTTAATAATATGCTGTATTCAAAATTCTCTGGTAACATCCATACAATAAGAGGACTCGCCCAAGAGGACAATACTATCATAGAATATAAAAATGTTCAAGGAAATGTTGAATTACAGAGAACTGGATTGCAAATTAGTAAAGAACACCCTTTCTAGCAGCTTCAACTGATGGCACTGTCTTATCAAAAGAATCTAATAGACTTTTGGAAATTAATAATCTGCTTCAAACAAAAACATTAAATTAAAGAAGCTGTGGAGAAAGTGCCAATTTTTTTGTTTGCAATGTGTAAAAGGGAAAATTCAGCTTAAAAACCCCATAGATTTTATAACCAAATTTAAGGACAATTAATTATTTTTGAAAAACCATGGTGTGATTTTGTGGTAAGACAAACAAAACCATATGACATGTTCATAGAACGAATACAAAGGAACTGCAACAAATGGGGGATGGAAATTTTACCCAAATTGCAAGCCTTCTATGTAAAGTTAATGCTTCCTGAATTAGCCCTCCCAAGAATGGGTACCTATACTGGAATTAGACAACCAAACAAACCGTGGTTAAGAAATGTCTATACGTTTAATGCTCCCACCGAAATTCTTTTTGGAGGGAGCATATATTTTTCCGTCCGTTCGTCCGTCTATCCCAACAACTAAATAATGTAATTCAATGAAGCTTTATGGAAAGAATCGCTACCAAGAGGAGATACGCATACTATCAGCTGGTCCTAGTATATATAAAAGCCTAATTATAAACTTATATATAAATATATATATATATATATATATATATATATATATATATATATATATATATATATATATACATATATTATAATTAGGCTTTTTCCTAATACAATATCATTCTGACACATTTGCAGAAAATAACATTTTATAATACTGCAACAAATGGTGAATTTGCTAATAATACGGAAATTCACAGATTGACTTATTGCTTTTAATTAAAATAAATTAAATATTTCATATATGATTTCATCTTTATGGTTTAGTGTTTTGCAGAATTTGGGAACATGAATAGGGTAAACATTATATAGAACAGTACTATAAGCGATAACTTAAGAAATTAAAATTTATTCTATTTCAGTTCATTTCAAATCAACGAATTGAAGTGACAAAGACAACAAAGACTTCATTGAAAAGGGTTTTCAAGCCATTAATAAAACCTACAAAAATGGTAGTAGATGATCAAACAACGGGTCCATTCCATCAATACGTTTAAACATTGACTGATGTCAATAACAATACAGCAGCAAAAGTATAGACTATATATAGGTATGATCTAATATTATTGACAAAACAAGTTTTTAATGAAGATTTTAGTAATTTTGTTGATGCTTTCAAAGTAATTTTAGTAAAATAGTGAACGAGTTAATATATATATATATATATATATATATATATATATATATATATATATATATATATATATATATATATATATATATATATATATATATATATATATATTAGGCAAATCGGCATAATCCATGCCTTTGGCCATTTACAAATACAGTATTACAAAGAGATGGTCATAGCAACAGAACATGTAAAGTTTAAAGTAACATTACTACTAAAAATCAACGAAAATTCCGTACACTTGTTCGTAAAATAAACTTAACCAATTTAAACTCAGTGTTCCTTATGGCAATTGCCGAAATTTCAACGCCAGATGTGGTCTGGTACACTAGATGTTTGTAGATACAAAATGCTTGTTTTTATTATTGTTTTGCATATCTATTCATACGACACATGAACACTAAAATGGTGTTCGTGTGTCGTATGAATAGATATATTCGCGGGAATTAATTGTGGCCACAAATAAATAAAAACGAGCATTTTGTATCTAAAAAAATATATGTAATCATACCACATATAGCGTTGAAATTTTGGCTATTGCTAAAAGGAACACTGATTGTTAAGGTGTTAACTTTATTTTACGAAATACTTTACGAAATTTTCGTTGATTTTGAGCGTTATAGAGACTTTAAAGTGCATGATATCAAAATATTCATGTACAAATACATATCGAAAAACAAAACAAATACATGAATACCTCTGACCAAACATATTTATACTGCTTAAGAAGCATTACAATCAAGGATTTGGGAACGTCGTTTCATAGAAAAATATACACATTTTGCCAGGCGTCTTAAAGATCCTGTTTGATTTGAGGACATAAGTTTAATAAATGTATTAATTGTATTACAAGCAGTTGGTATATTATATTTTCGTCTTAAATCTTGATACAAGGGACAACAAAGTACAAAGTGGAATTCTGATTCAACTACATTTAGGTTACACAGTTTTCAAAGTCTTCTTACTCTATAAACATTATTGAATCTACCAGTTTCGATCTCAAGCTTGTGGGAACACAGTCTCAGTTTTGTTAATGCGATTCTATAATTATGATGGTCTACTGCGTCTAGATATTTTTCATATTTGAAAACAGTTTTAAATTTGTTAAAATAGTATAATTTGCTTTGTGAGCTAACAATGTCTCACCAAGTCTGTATATATTGATCACGGATTCTTTGTTTAAACATATGTACAAAGTTACAGTTATCATCGAACACTGACCATAGGTATCCATATCCAAGGTTATCTAATAAATTATTCATGGCCTTGCCCCAGCTATTTTTTCCATTCAATGAGTTGAAATTACGTCATGTATGTTTTCTTGAAATATTTTGCTTGGAAGAGACTCAGAATTTTTCATAATTTTACACCAATACTTTAAGGCCCTTTCCTTACAGATGACCGAAAAAGGAAATCTGTTTAATTCGCCAAGGACTGCAACTGTGGATGTTTGGGGACGAACGCCAAGGATATGTTTTTAAAATTTAACATGGAGTTTGTCTACTTCCTTAAAGTCATATACGCCCCATATCTTGCAAATATAGAATATAGAATAATCGGCGCAACTTTGGAGTCAAACAGTAGCAACTTGGTTTTAATATCAAATGATACTCTAGTAAACAATGATAAAAGACCATTATATGCTTTGAGTGCCTGTTCATTAAGTGTTTTTATAGCCTGATTAAAGTTTCCGTTATTATAAAATTTCATGCCTAAGTAACAGAAACTTTCAACAATCTCAACACCGATATTGTATAGTTGTTTCTAGATTGTTTGCGTTCAAAAATACAATTTTTTTTCCTACATATATTTTAAGGCCCCATGTCCCAGAAAATCTACTTATACAATAAGTTGAGTCTGGAGATTTTTTGGATCTGTTGTAAATAATGCAATGTCATCAGCAAATAAGAGCATATATAGTGACACTTTTTCAATATCATTTACAGACAAATTAGTAAAGTCCATATAGTCCTTGATGTCATTTATAAATAATATAAACAAAAGAGGGGAAAGAGGCTCGCCATGCTTTACACCAAGTGTTAGATCAAACAATTCAGAATACGACATATTTTCATTATTTCTTATACAGGCCTTTACATTCGAGTATAAGGATTTAAGCATTTTTAACATCTTAGAACTTATTTGCGAATAAGTTAATTTCATCCATAAAGCGTCATGTATAACAGTGTCAAAAGCCTTTTGATAATCAATAAATGCACAATATAATTTTAGTTTATTAGCAAGTACTTTCTGTATTATAGTATGAAGGATAAAAATACAGTCGCTAGTACTACGGTTCTCACGAAAACCAAATTGAGCCTCATTCAGCTTTTGTTTACTTTCGCACCAAGCGTTAAGTCTATTTCTTAGCAAGAGTGAAAATACTTTAGACATTGTATTTACTATTGTAATGCCCCTGTAATTTGATGGGTCAGATTTACAACCCTTTTTATGAATCGTCACAATTACTCCTTTATACCAGTCTTCCGGATAAATACTTGTGCCAAATATATGATTGAAAATACACATCAAATACGGAGCAATAAAATCTTTGGCATCAATAAAAAAATCGGCAACATTGCCATATAAGTCACAACTTTTATATCTTGACATCTCACTTATAGTTTTACAGATCTCCTCAACACTAAAATTACGGTCTAAACTATCAATAATAATATCCTCTTGTACTTCAAAGTTGCAGTCATTAGAATCCCTATATGAGCTAACATTGGGATTGTTTGACACATAACAAAAATAATTAACAAAATCCTCAGGCGAAATATCAGGGGCTTTACAATGATTCTTATTATTTAAATCATTAACGTGTTTCCAAAATTTGTGAGAACCATTTCGACTAAGTGCGGATAGTTTCTTTTTTTTCAGCTAAACAATGGCATTTTTTTCGCCTTCCGTTTGGTGGTAATAAAAGCACTTCTTGCATTTAGGGAATTATTTCTATTTTCGACACTGGGATAATCTTTATAAACAAGTTTACTTTGGTAAAAAACCGACTTAGCTTTTCTACAGTCAGTGTTAAACCAAGATGTTTTCGTGTTATTATTAGTAACTTTACTCCCTTTAGTTCGAAACGCTTTACCGTAAACCATAAATGACAAAGATAAGATAATACAATACATTGGAAAAACTTAGTTACCATTCAGGCTTTAAAAGAAATTATATTGGATATTATCATTTGTATCTTGCAACCGACATCATTTTGAAAACCAATTGACTAAAGGAGGAATAGTTCATAATGACCAATTTATCCTTTTGTCACTATGTTTTCAAGGGCTTATGACGTGAAAAATAGCAGAAGTTAATTGATGTCTCTAATTTTATAATAATGATTTAAAGTCGTTCGATGCAAACTGTAAAAATGGTACAAATTACTAAAATTGTAGGCATACTCAAATCAGATTTTCCGTGCAAATAACTCAAATAATCATCTAAATTCCATTTATTGTTGGTTCTTATTAACTATTTTTGCTAAGATAATTAACGACTAACAGCAAAATAGGATTTTATCATCTACAGAAATGATGAAAGTAATCGCTGTATTAAGCTGTTTGTATTGGTAATTACTCATCATGTTTTGGCAATCTATGTTTATCCTTATACAAAATAGAATTTCATGTTCATTGAACATGCATGCGGTCTGATTATTCATGTATACATTTTTATATTATTATTTTATTATAGGAAGTTTGCACCAATAAAAGGACACGTCGATGCAGAACAGTGAAGTTTGTTGGTCGACAGATTCAACAGAAACTGATAGTTGATAAGGAAACAAATAAGTGCAAATGGTATATTGGAACAGTGATAGATGTAGTATTAGTTAATTATTAGAAATAAATAATTGTTTAATCAATTATTTAACTATTTGGTACCCGCATACAATTACACACAATTACACGTGGCTTGCAATCTACAAGTTTTGAAACTATAGTAACTAAACGAGAAATATTTTATAATGACCAAGTTCTCTGTTTGTCATTACATTTTCAAGGGCTAACGATGCATTGAAAAGCAAATCTACATTTCTGTGTTAAATATAAAAGAGATATTTAAATATCATCTAATTGAAATTGTAACAGGGATGAATGAGTTAAGCAAACCCCATGATGTATATTTTTACCTTACAGGCACATACATGTATACGTATGTTTATAATGTGTATGTATTATATACCACTGTAAACTGTCAAATGTATTTCCCAATGGTCCTGTTATAAAAAAGGATATAAAAAAGTTAACTAATGTATACACAATAATACATTTCTTTGTGATCAACTGCTTATTTATGAATATAAGTCTTTGTTCCAAACAATTCTGATATTGAAACAGATGATTTTTATTGTGATTAATGGAGAAATTCTTCGTGATGATAATTTTTTTAAATTTCTCACGATGAGCGATTTCTTCTTTTCTCACAAAAGGCTTTCTTGCAATTTTGTATAATTTATTGAACGTTGTCTGCTGCAAAATTGTCACAAGTAGAAATTAATTGTACGTAAAATTAAAACCCATCAGACAAAATAAGAATTTGCAAATGTTCATTTTGCGTAATTTTTTTCCAAATACCTATCCTGCAGATTCTTCAGATGGCTTTTGTATTTGGGAAAGGATAGAAAGACTTGAGTCATTTGTTTAGGAACAGACGGTGATCCACAGGCCGTACATGAAGTTTTGTACAAAAGAGAAGACAGCCCATATGAGGTGAATGGGCTTCAACACGATATAGATGAAGGCTCGTTGAAATTCGTTGATATATAGACAAGAAAACACTGGGAAAAAGGTATATTTTATCTGTCATTTGGTAAGTTGATATATCAATAATTAATACATGTAGTGCTATACAACTGTGTTATTCATCCGAATTTAAAGAAAATAAATGAAACATTAATATTATATATTGAGCGTGCCATTTCAATGGCTTAAAACAACACTGAACCAAGTCAAATTTTGGAAAATGTGACTTGGTCCAGTGTTGCTTGAAGCCAACACTTTACACATGGAAGATCATTATACAAATTTAAAAACATTAATATTTCCTTTTTCCCGATGTGTCGTTAGTCAAGTGTTTAACGTACTTGACATTACATGGTCTCTATCTGCACGCATTTGAATCCTTGTCTGACAACTTTGGATTTACTGCCTTACTTAATAAAGCTTAAAATTTGCTTGATCAAGGGGGATATTATTCCATCACCACTTAGCCTGCCTTTCAATGATAACTTAATTACTGTTGATGTGATGTATAACCCTATGTTAATAAAGTACAATGATTTCTTAACTGGTATGGTCCAGATGTATTAATATGAGTGTATGTGCAGGGTGAAGTCAAAAAGGTTGAATGACCAACTTAATTCACTTCTTGAATGTAAAAATTAAGAAAACATTAATTAAAACCTGCAAATAAGAGACGATGTATAAGGGCTATATTGCTGAAATTAAGTTTCATTGAAACATGTTGAAAACAGTATTAAAGACCATTTCAGGAAACACATTTTTATATCATTAACATAATCAAGATTATGATCAAGGGAGGTAACACAGAAAAATATGTAATTTCTGGCCCACCATACTTTTGTTAAAGAACTAGTTTTGGACTCGGGTTGTTTACATTTTTAATAAAAGAAATACATTATAAAGGATTCTTTTTTCAGTCTTTCTAGTGTGTTATACTAAATAATACTCTAAGATTATATTCAACAGTGGGGTAGGTTCCAGATGGTCTCCTTACATTTTAAATGAAAGAAGAAAATGAGGACTAATGACTCCAACGAAGAAAGTGTTTTTTAAATTAAGGTGAGACAATGTGATTATTTACTCTTAAAAAAAATACTTCATTAGAACTGGTGCATTTATCAATGAAGAACATGTATTAAGTGTATATTCCAAACTTTATATACGATGGTTTTATAAGGAATAATTATTTTACATTACCCCACCCACTTTTTAAACTTTCAGGAAGTGATATACCCTTAAACAGCGATAACGTTTTAGTTACAATTATGAGTCATATAAACCAGCGAGTTTACATTATTCTCTGACGGTTAATTGGAGAGTAAACATGCCGTACAAAACATAGATATTATGCAAGAAGCTAGCGACTTCATCGAAGGGGATTCATTGATTTATGCGGCGACAAGAGTTATAGGCGTACTTGTCGACGATCTTTGAATAATAGTTTTATGAGTCGAATGTGTAACAAAGTTCTTGTGGAGTACCTTAGGCCTTTCCCGGTTAATGTATTAACGTTGAATGGAAATAGCAACACCTGGTAGATCTTAAATGCGGTTACATTTTCAACTATTTACGCTTACAGTGTCAACGGCCCAATCTTCAAGTTTTTATGAACAGCTACGAGTATGTCCGTTTGATTTTGTTACGCCGACATAACATTATAAGTAAGTAAATGGGTAAGTGCATAAGAAATTATTGGAAATACAAGCATTCACTTTTTAATTGAAAAATTGAGAATTTGTGAAGTTGGTGTAACGTTAAATATTGGCTGCTGTAAATAATATAAATATCAGAAATATGTGAGCGATTATCTTTCATTTTGAAATCGTGCGAATTTTGTTACGCCGGCATAACATTTTTACTGTGGGTGTGTAACGCCGGCATAACATTTTTACTGTGGGTCAGAACATTAGAAACGATTGGAAATTTGTAATGCGAGTGATTCGATTTCAGTTGAAATGTTTATAATTTTGTTAATCTGTCGTAACATTTTAAGATTGGCTGCAGTAATTAAGAAATATTTGCATACTTGTTAGCGAGTCTTTTTCTCTTGAAATCGTACGACTTTTGTTATGTCGGCATTTTTTAAACGTTTTGGTCGGTACATAAGCAATGATTGAAAATGCAAGCTATTCATTTTTAGTTTCAATATTTAGAATTTTGTGAAGCTGGTGTTACATTCTAGATTGGCTGTGGTAAATAAGAAATGATAGGAAATTTGTTAGCGATTCTCCTTCTTTCAAAATCTTATGAATTTTGTTACGCCGGCATAACATTTTAACCATGTGTTTGTACAATGCAAGCAATTCACTGTTTAGTTTTAATGTTCGGGATTTGGTTATGCTGGCATAACGTTTTGTTTTTGTTTTATTAGAACTGATAGCAAAATTTGTAATGTGAATGTTACCCTCTCAGTTTAAACAGTTGAGCATGTTCGGAATTTTGTTAATATGACTTTATATTTTAAGACTGACAACTGTTAATACGCAATGATTAGAAGTTTGTGAGCGATAAACTTAGTCGTGAAATGTTTTGAACTTTGTTATGCCGGCATAACATTTTGATTTTGGACTTATACTAAAAAAACGAGCGGCAATGCAACAGATTCATTTTGTTTAATAAAATGTGACGTCACACTAGGGACTATATAATAACGAGTTTCATTTAGGATCTTAGTGTGACCGTGCTTTCGCATTAGTGTAGTTAATATAACGATGGCAACACCAGAACCGCCGAGGAATAATTGGTTGGTCATGGAAATACTCGGATTTCTAGCGTTTTTAACGCGTATTGGTAATATACATTTTAAAATATTTTATAGTAAACGATATGACTGAATGTTATTTCAGATGGTAAGCAAGAAATTTTAGAGATACCAATCTTCTTATTTGGTATTTTCATATTTATGATTTTATCGTTCCAAAGGAATTGTTCGAATATATATATGAACATGTCTGGCGAAATAGGTGATTTTTTTACAATATTTTATTTAAAAATAGAGATCGCAATTTTCAATAATGTGTTTGTTTTTCCGATCAAACAATGTACATTATGATTATAATTTTGCTATGCTACAACATGTCTGATGCTTTTTAACTCTTGGTACTTGAAGGCAAGCATGCGTATTTCAATACAAATTGCGAAAGTTAAAGATAATTAGATAAATAATAATAATTAAATTCCAGTTCGGAGTATTCAGCGAGAGAACGTATTGCTGAGACAGTTTGTTCTGTGTACGATATGCATCAGTAGAGAGAGACGTGTGGTCTTTCTACCGTGCGGACATTTTTGGTTGTGCGATGTGTGCGGACAAGTGACCAGCGTATGTCCAGCCTGTGGACTGACAGTGGCATCACGCGTTGTGGTGAAGAAACCTTAACTGACACAAGTATTATTACTATATAAGCTCAACCAAATTGAAACTCCTTTCGCTGTTTAATCCATCACAACAAGCATTTATCGACGGCCACGGGGACCAACCTCAACTGACACATGTATTATTACTATATTACTTCACCAACTTGAAGCTATCCTATCTCCGTTTTAGTCGTAGGCAACAAGCATTCATCGACAACCACGTCGACTAACTGTATTATTATTATGTTACTTGAGCAACTTGAAACTTCACTATCATAGTTTTAGTCGAAGTATATTGGAAATGATTGCATATGGGAGGGATTTCTTTTTTAGTTGAACGGTTTGAAATTTTGTTTCGCCGTGATAATATAATAGTTTGGATTTATACATTAGACATGAATGGAAATTTGTAATGCGAGTGATCATCTTTTAGTTGAAATATTTAGAATTTTGCTAGGCTTGCGTTATATTTTAAGATTGGAATTAGGAATCATTAGAAATGCGAGTAATTCATCTGTAGTTTGAATATTTAGAATGTTGTGAAGCTGGTGTAAGATTAAAGATTGGCTGCGGTAAATAAAAGAATGATATGACATTTGTCAGCGTTTCTCGTTCTTTTTAAATCTTATGGCGCCATAACATTTGGTTGTTGATCAGAACATTGGAAATGATTGGAAATTCGTATTGTGAGTGGTTTGCTTACAGTTGAAATATTTAGAATTTTGTAAAGCTGGCGTAACATTTTTTTAATTAGCCGCTGTTAACAAGAAATGATAAGATATTTGGTAGCGAGTCTCTTTCGGTTGAAATCGTACGAAATTTGTTACGCCGGCATAATATTTTAACTGTGTGTTAGTACATTAGAAATGATTGGAAAGGTGGAAAGGCAAGCTTTTCATTTGCAGAAGAAATATTTAGAATTTTCTGAAGCTGGTGTTACATTAAATATTCGCTGCTTTAAGTAAGAAATTATAAAAAATTTATGAGCAATTCCCTTTCTTATAATATCTTATGAATGTTGTTATGCCGGCAAAACATTTTAACTGTAAGTCAGTACCTTAGTAGTGATTGGAAATTAGTAATGCGGGTGATTCGCGTTCAGTTGAAATATTTAGAATTTTGAGAATTTTGTGTTACAATGAAGATAGACTGCTGTAAATAAGAAATAATTGGATATTTCTAAGCGTGTCCTTTTCTGTTGAAGTCTTACGAATTTTGTTATGTCGGAAAAATGTTTTAAATTTGGGTCGGTATATCAGAAATTATTGGAAATGCGAGCGATTCAATTCCATTTGAAATATTTAGAACTGTATGAAGTCTTACATAAAAGATTTGCTGCTGTAAATAAGAAATTAGATATTTTGTAGCGAGTCTATTTCTGTTGAAATTTTATGAATTTTGTTACGCCGGCATAACATTTTAACTGTTGGTCAATACATTAGAAATGAATAAAAAAAATCATTTTAGTATATATATTTATAATTTTGTGAAGCTGATGTCACATCAAAGATTTGCTCCAGTAAATAGGAAATAATAGGAAATTTGTGAGCGATTCTCCTCTTTTAAAATCTCATGAATTTTGTTACGCCGGCATAACATTTTAACTATGGGTCAGTCCATTAGAAACAATTGGAAATAAGTAATGTGAGTGATTCTCTTATTGATTCACATTTAGTTTTAATATTTGTGAGCGAATGGCAAACGTTTCACTTTTTAGTTGAAATATTGAGAATTTTATGAAGCTGGTGTTACATTAAATATTGGCAGCTGTAAATAAGAAATGATAAGACATTTCTTATCGCTTCTATTTCTCATAAAGTCTTATGAATTTTGCTACGCCGGCATAACATTTAAAGGGACAGTCGTATTTTTTTTTACATTTATAAGCTTATATTGATTAAAATATCACGACTGGTATATTACATGATGTTTGGTAGCGAGTCTCTTTCGGTTGAAATCGTACGCATTTTATTACGCCGGAATAACATTTTAACTGTGCTTTAGTACATTAGACATGATTGGAAAGGCAAGCTTTTCATTTGCAGAAGAAATATTTAAAATTGTGTGAAGCTGCTGTAAATAAAAAATGTTAGGACATTTATGAGCGATAAAATTTCTTACAATATCGTATGAATGCAGTTACGCTAGCAAACATTTCAACTGTAAATGTGTTCCTTAGAAATGAGTGGAAATTAGTTATTCGGGTGATTCGCTTTCAGTTCAAATATTCAGAATTTTGCGAAATTGGTGCTACATTGAAGATAAGCCGCTATAAATAAGAAATAATTGGATATTTCTAAGCGTGTCCTTTTCTTTTGAAGTCGACCTAATTTTGTTATGTCGGAAAAATGTTTTACATTTAGGTCGGTACATGAGAAATAATTGGAAATGCGAGCGGTTCAATTCCCTTTAAAATATTTAGAATTTGATAAAACTGGTGTTACATAAAAGATTGGCTGCTGTAAATAAGAAATAAGATATTTGGTAGCGAGTCTATTTTTGTTGACATTTTATGTTTTTGTTACGCCGGCATAACATTTTAACTGTTGATCAATACATTAGAGCGATCCATTTTCAGTTTATATATTTAGAATTTTGTTACGCTGGCATAACATTTTAAGTGTGGGTCAGTACATAAGAAGCGATTGGAAATTAGTAATGTGAGTGATTCGCTGATTGATTTACTTTTAGTTTAAATATTTAGAATTATGTAAAGCTCATGTAACATGAAAGATTGACTGCTGTAAATATGATATGATATTTGTAAGCTATTTTCTTTCGTTTATAATCTTATGAATTTTGTTACGCTGGCATAACATTTTAACTGTGGGCCGGTACATTAGAACTGATTGGATAGGCAAACGAATCACGCTTGCCTGCTGTAAATAAAAAATTTAATATTTCGTAGCGAGTATCTTTCTTTTGAAATCTTATAATTGTGTTACGCCGGCATAACATTTTAACTGTGTGTCATTACATTTGTTATGATTGGCAATGCAAGCGATTCATTTTCAGTTGAAATAATTAGAATTTTGTGAAGCTGGTGTTACATTTAAGTTTGGCTTAAGTAAATATGAAATGATATGACATTTGTGAGCGATTCACTTTCGCTAGGCGGACAACATATCCAGTAAACCACTGCGACCTGTGTCGCGATCTGGTCTGAGTTATAGTTACAAGTGTGCGTGATTTGTTGTTACGCTGGCATAACATTAATAGTTTGGGTCTGTAAATGAGATATGATAGGAAATTATTTATGTAAGTGATTCATTTTTGCTGAAATGCTGGGAATTGTGTTCAGTTGGCGTTACACTTTGTGTTTGTCTTCAGTAAACTTGCATGTTCTTTTCATGTTTTTATAGAATTTATTGAAACTACCCTATTGCCGTTTTAGTAGACGACAACATGCATTCGTCGACGACCACTGCGACCAACCTCAACCGACACATGTATAATTACTATATTACTTTAGCAACTTGAAACTACCCTATCGCCGTTTAAGGCGACGGCAACAATCATTTATCATTATTGCATAAACTCTATCTATAATGCCTTCTGGCGGGGTGCAGAAACTTGGCAAAAGGAGGGCTTGAACGGGAGAAATCGTGTATTAACAATGCGATTCACGTGCCGTTAAAGCCCTGTTATGTGTTTTTCATATCCATAATCTGGTCCACGCGCAGTTACTTCCCTTCTACAGCCTTCGACGACTTTCCAAGCATAAATGGGGAACTGAATAAGCACCAGTTTCCTCATGCATGCAGGGATAATGACTATTTCAATCCACTTTTCAAGTTATACCATCTGCACTCTCATGACAACAGCTTTATTTTATTGGCAACGTCAATGAAGTTAAGGTTATTTACTCAACACTTTCAAAAGACTATGCTGTAAATGTAAGTGCTTATGTACCTTCAACGTTCCTGCTGTAAATTCCAAAATAATTCCTCATTCTTACTTTGCGCGGCTGCATTTTAACTTTGCATTAATCCACTGTTTAAACACATTTTAAATCGAAAACTGCCTATCCTAAGGTAAAGCCTCGTCATTTCGGATGATGACCGAGTGAGGCATATGTAAAACACAACCTTGAACTGTAATGAAATAATCGAATTATTTTGTCGATGTCGAATGAACAAAACATATTGTTTTCAATGTTATTTAAAATTATCTTGGTATGTGTGGTTTGTTTATGCAATAATAGCGAAAATGCACATTTTCTCGGACATGATCATCTGCGAGCGCTCTCAAAATCCGTTCCTGCCCTCGTGCGGAACGGATTTTTCGAGCGCCCGCAGATGATCATGCCCTCGAAAACGTGTATTATCCATATAAAGAACACGTTGACCAACCTAAACTGCCACAAGCATTATTAATATATTAGCTTTATGATGAAAGTTTAACACATTGAAACTACCCTATCGCCGTTTAAGTCGATGTACTTAAGACATGATTGAAAAATGGGCGGGTTGCATTTTTAGTTGAAATGTTAAAATTTCTTTCGCCTCAAATTACATTTAGAGTTCGGATTTGTAAATTTGAAGCGATTGGAAATGTGTAATGCGAGTGATTCGCTTTTAGTTAAATATTTAGAATTTTATTAAGCTGGCTGGCGTAACGGTTTTACATTGGCTGATGTTAATAAAAAAGAATTTGATATTTGTTACCAAGTGTTTTTCTGTTAAAACCGTACGAATTTTGTTATGCCAGCAAAATGTTTTAAATATGGGTCAGTACATAAGAAAGTGTTGGACATGCGAGCGATTCATTTTTAGTTGAAATATTTAGAATCTTGTGAAGCTACAACAACAACATTACCTTTATTAAGCTCAAATCACAAATACAGTGACACATGGGTATACAGCGTCAATGCATCTTTTACAAAAAGTTATTAACACTTGTGACATGGTGTTAAACGTTATATAGAAAATAAAAGAGAGAAAGAGAAATAGAGATAAAATAAGATATGGGACATTGGAATTGAGTGGGGGAATGCTGATGTTGACGTGAGAAATAAACATTATTTCCTTTGGTCGGAATAACCCGTTTATTTACCTGAATTACTGAAACAGACTATAGATTACTGAAACAGACTATATATATATATATATATATATATATATATATATATATATATATATATATATATATATATATATATATATATATATATATATATTATATGGTTTTTCCGTTTGGTTCTATTTTAAACCCGGTGAATTTGATTGGTTAATTTATTTTTATCTATGGCGAAGCGAAGCTTGTAATAACTCTGAACTCGTTGGTGGTCACAATTGACTATTCATAGATTTACACGGATATAAACCTCAATACGAATAACTCATGACTGCATGATTTAACAAGACAATACGAGTTGTGCCCCTTACATTACGATACATGACAACCCCTTTTCTTTCTTTTTATGCATGTATATATGGACAAGGCCTTTCCATACACACAACAATTTTGACCCCTGTGACCTTGACCTTGAACTTAGGGTCCGCATTTGGGTGTCGAAATCTGCATTTAGGTTTCGAAAAATGCTCATAACTTCTATGTCCCTTGAGATATAACCTTCATATTTGGCATGCATTTGTATATGGACAAGGCCTGTTCGTTCGCACAAAAATTTTGACCCCTGTGACCTTGACCTAACGTAACTGGTTTTGATACGTCAAAGAAACGTAAAACTTATGTTGACGTCAGCGCCTCCTTTATCCTTTTGAATGCTTCTCTGGCTTCGTTAGTCAAATTCCAATTTTCTTTATTTTTAAGGTCTCGTAGAGGAGCATTCAGTTCACTAAATCCAGGAATGTATTAAGCAAGATAGGAAAGCATTCCTAGTATCGTAAGCAATTCACTCTGGTTCTCGGGCTCTTTCATTTTTACAATTGCCGAATGCGTTCCTCTGTTGGTTTTCAGCCCCTCTCCTGTCAGTTTGTGACCAACGTAACTCACTTCAGGCTGTGCAAAAACACGTTTCTATTTGTTGAGTTTTAGATTAATGCTTCTTGCTTTTTTCATAACAACTCGTAGCCTTAAATTATGTTCCTTTATGGTATTTCCATGGAGTAGAATATCGTCAACAACGATCTCTACACCGTTCATTGCTCCAAAATGCTTCTCCATTTCTCTATGGAACACTTCACTGGAACATCGTGCACCAATTGGCATTCTAAGGTATCGGTATCGACCGTATGGTGTGCTTAATGTTGTGAGCTTTGAGCTCTTCTCAGTCAATTTCACCTGAAAATAACCAATGTTTGCATCCAATGTAGTGAAATATTTTCTTCCATGCAGTCTTGTTGCAACTTCATCAATTGTGTTCATCGGATAGTGTTCACGCATGATCGCCTTGTTCAGATCAGTTGGATCAATACTTATGCGACCTTTGCCATTCTTTTTTCTCACGCACACCATGCTATTTACCCATTCTGTCGGCTCTGTTTGTTTAGCTATTATTTTGCATCGCTCAAGATGGTCTAACTGCTCTTTCAATTCACCCCGTATAGCTACTCGAACTGAACGAGGTGCATGTACCACAGGTGTCACTGTCTCATACATCTTGATTTCATACTCCCCTGGCAAACAACCAATTTGATCACCTTAAACATCACTGAATTCTTTTATCAGTTGCTCTAATTCCATCTGGGTAATATTAACACTTATGATGAGGCCTAGTTTAACTGAATCATGTCTGCCCAGCAGTTTTAAATTACTATGTCCATCAATCACTTGAAATGTTAAATTGTGCTTCACGCTCTTGTATTCGCATGGTAAAGTTATTTCTTCCAATGCCTTGATCAGTGTGCCGCTTACATCATTTATGCGGGCATCACTCTTTAATATCGGGAAATCCGCACACAATTTCTCAGCGATTTGTCTCGAGAGCACGTTGCATTGTGCACCACTGTCTATCTCCAAACGCAAACGCAAATGCTTGTTGTTGACCGTCATGTATACTGTCCACTTTTTGTTACTTGTTTCATTGCCATTGTTTTGTACTGTATAAACATCATGTGTGGATGTATACTGTTCACACATATCAGATAGTTCGTCTTCTTCTGCGTAGTGAACACGAACGTTAGCTCGACCACGACCATAGCCACGGCTTGGCCTAGTGCCACCACGGTGCTTCCAACGACCTTGAGTTTTCGCACGTCCTCTACAATATCTCGATGCCTTAAAATGTCCCTTTTTACCACATACATCGCATCTTTTGTAGAATGCTGGACAAATTTTAATGGCATGCATTTTACAACACATTTAGCAAAATGACATGATACTGTTTGAACTGTTTTGTCTCGCGATGTGACGACACGTTTGAATAACCCTTTCCAAGGTTAATTGGTCTGCTGGAATTTCCGTAAGCTTTTCCGAACAATTTTTGTCGTTTATCCCATTTATAATCATGTTGCATATGAAGCCATCCTTTTGCGCTCCATTTTGGCAGTACTCAGCTTTTCGTTGCAATTTTGCTATGCAATCCATTACATATAATTGACTTCTTTTAGTGTTCAGAAATTCCTGTCTCTTAATGTTTCTAAAGTTGTGGACACCAAAATGATGGTCAAATTTTGTTAGCACACTTTCTAAATCATATCTATATTCTGCGGGCGTGTGTGCAATACCATTGTCTTCATCTGCCAACACTTCTGGCATTCATACAAACGAATCATAAATTTTGACACATTCACGACCCATATTGGATAATAATACTCCAACTTTTCGACGCCCTGGTTTGTCATGCAGACTTAATGCGTCCAGGTGATCTAGGAAATTACGTTTGTAAATCTCCCACTCTGCGGCTCCCGCATCTGCTGAATTAAATTCCTGCACATTTCTAATTCCTTTTGCAGCCATACTGTTCCCAGTTGTCTAAAACTTCATCAATAAATGTCTAGCATCTATTGTTTTCTGTATATCAGCTATTTATTCATAACCACTTCTGACACCATGTAATAACTCTTAACTCGTTGGTGGGTAACTCACAACTGACTTCATTCATAGATCCACACGGATATAAACCTCAATACAAATAACTCATGACTGCATGCTTTAACAGTATCGATGTAGCATCCATACTGTTAGAAATTCGTCGAGATGTGAAAACGATGAACAGCAAATTCGATAAACATGAACAATCCGTCAATGATTTAAAACGCGAAAATATCGAAATCAATCAGCAAAAGAAGCAATTTTCAGAAAAAAGTGGACTTCTTAAACGAACGAATAAAAACGTGTGAAGAAAAAATACTTGAAATTCTAAACTTCAGGAAAAAACAGGAAACCATTCTCCGAAAATAATCTGAAATTCCATGGAATAAACCATAATGGATTAAAAACCATTCACAATGTGAACAAAAAATCTGACCGTTTATACTCGAACAATTAGGTATTGACTCGACGGACATGGAGTTCGAATATACTTACAGACTATCGTCGAAAAAAGATCGACCTATTCTGGCTAGGTTAGCACTGTTCAAACAGAGGCAACCGGTTCTGGACGCGTTTAGGGAGAAACGGAATAATGGTCAAGTCAGTGGAAGAGTAGTAGAAGATTTACCGGATTGAATGTTTTTACGTAGTACTTATAGTATAATAGAGTAGTTTTATAGTATAATTGAGTAGTTTTGATCGATTTCTTTTGAAACAGTGTTGCAAAATGTATTCGTATCTGCGATACGTCAAATGTTCTTATGTAAAGCGCCTTTGAACGTGCACTCTTGCATGAAAAGGGCGCTATATAAATCCGGTATAATAATAATAATAATAATTGTGAAAGCACGAACCGCGCTGTATCCATTCCTTGAGCAGTGCCAAAATGAAGGAAAGGCAGCGAGATACAAACAGGATAAATTAATGGTGTGCGGGGAGCTATACGAATATGACTTCATTTCGAAGAAACCAATTTAAGCTGAAAAATAGGAAAACGGCCAAGGCTCAGAATACACGAACGATGTAAATAGTATTAATAGTTTTAGTTTATGTTCAATGAATATACAAGGACTTAAAAAATTACTCGAATGACGCGCTTTTTAAATGTTTTGTGAAGATTTCGATGTAATAGCGTTAAGCGAAACGTGGCAAACAAAAGATCAAGATATTACTTAGAAAATAAATAATTATACATGCTTTGAAAACATGCGAATAGGAAATGGCAAGCGTGGATCAGGGGGCGTTGCAGTATTCATCAAAGACAGTTTATGCAAATACTTTAAAAGGGTCTACGAACATCTGACGGAGTGCATTGTTGTGAACGTGTCATGCGATCTGACGGGATATTCCAATGAACTATTTATGATATTCTCATACATCTCACCGGAAAGATCAGTTATATACGATGAAGACAATGATGACGGTCTAGACATTTTACGTCAGAAATTATTATTAATTCGCTCTGACTTTTCATCTGCACTTATCCTACTAGCGGGTGATCTTAACGCGCGAACGGGTGATCTAATATTCCGAATGACGATATTGATCACATTGAAGGGGAAACTTCATACCCTTGCGACACGTTTAATGAGAAAAGAGTCACAAAAGACTGTGTTTTAAACAGGTTTGGGACATCTTTAATCGATATGTGCTGCTCTCTTGACAAACACATTCTAAATGGCAGAGAAGATGGTGACCGCGCAGGAGAAATTACCTGCGTCGCAAATGGTGGAAAACGTACCGTGGATTATGTAATTGCGTCAACACAACTGTTTAATTATATAGAACAATTTGAAGTTTGTCCAGATCTTTTCTCTGACCATTTTCCACCGAAGTGCAGTCTTAAATTTGCTAAACAAGCACCGAGTGATGGAGCGGACATATCGCGTGTGCAAAGTGCATATCACTTCCCATGGAATGACAAGTTTAAACAAACTTTTTTTTAGACCAATTCAATATCAGATACGACACCTTTGACAAGTCTATTTCCAGTGGTGATCAAACATGTAGATTATCAGAATTTATTGAAATAATACAAACTGCAACGGACTGCATGAAGAAGAAAATAGGTGGTCGATTCCATAGAAATAAAACGCCAGTTACTCAACCTGAATGGTGGGACACCGAATGTCAGGAATTAAAGCGCCAAAAATATAGTAGCTTAAGAAAATTTCAAGTAACCAGCTCGGCAATGGATCTCACTAACTACTTAAACGACAAAACAGGTTCAGGCAGATTTGTTCATACAAAAAGAAAGAACTTGAGCTCAAACAACGTCGCGTTTTGGTGGTAAATAGCGATAACCCAAAGTTATTTTGGGACAATATAAAACGAGCAAAAGGAAAACGCAATACATTAAATGACTCGATTTCCTGCGATGAGTGGTACGAGTATTTTAAACACCTGTTTTCGGCAAGTACATCGAATGTACCCGATGATACGCACGAGCACCAGGTGTTATCTCCCTTACAAACAAATATAAACACCAGCGAATTAAACGAACCAATTTCAGAGGACGAAATATTAAATAGTATTAAGTCACTTAAATCGAAATGTTCATCAGGTACGGACGGGCTGTGTATAGAAATGTTTAAATGCACTATCGACAAAACATTGCCATTCATTCACAGAGTTTTTAATGACATTTATGCAGGTGGCAATTTCCCTGAAAGCTGGAGTGAAAGTATAATAACTTCCATTCACAAGAAAGGATCCACAATGAACCCGAATAAATATCGTGGAATATCAATAAGTAATGCTATTAGCAAGATATTTGTCAATATGTTAACTATAATACTTACAAAGTGGTCTGAAGACAACAGCATAATCCATGAAGCACAGGCAGGTTTTCGGCGGGGCTACTCGACTATCGACAATATTTTTAATTTGCAGTCTATTATACAAAAGTACACTACGAAAAAAGGGGGTCGATTTTACGTTTTTTACATGGACTACCATAAGGCCTTTGATAGTTGCGACCACCAAAAACTATGGGAATGTCTGTCACGATTTGCTATTTGTGGAAACTTTCTCAATATTTTTCGGTCGATGTAAAGCAAAATGAAATCATGCGTAAAAGTGAGAAGTGGCCTTACCGACCTTTTTTAGTGCAAAATCGGAACAAAACAATGCTGTTTAAGCTCACCGATTATCTTTTCGCTTTTCTTGAATGACTTGGTTCATTATTTACGTTCAAACAGTAACAATAACGGAGTGTTCGTGTGTGAAGAATCAGAGCGACTTTATGCACTATTATACGCTGACGACGTCTCCAGCTTTGCTGAAACAGCTTCAAATTTGCATATTATCAATTGCGTAGCCTACTTTAGTGATAACCTGGGAATGCAAGTTAACCTTGAGAAGTCAAAGGTCATGGTGTTCCGTAATGGAGGCCGTCAACGACATTATGAAAAATGGACATTAATGGGGACGGAAATAGAAGTGGTGCCCAATTACAAGTATCTAGGAGCTTTCTTCACACCAAAATTGTTATGGAATATGACCAAATATGTTTTAGCTAAACAAGCGAAGAAGGCTGTCTTTAGCATATTTAATTTGAGTAAAAATGTTGGATACTTTAAACCTAAAGAAGCATTTAAACTTTTTGATTCAATGGTTGTTCCTATTTTATGTTACTCAGCGGGTTCGAGTCCTCGGATATAATTGAGAGAGTGCATGTTGACTTTTGTAAATAAATATGTGGGTTAAATAAAAATGTCTCAAATACTTTCGCTTTAAGTGAATATGGCCGACTGCCAATTTCGGTAAACTATATGATGAAATGTACAAAACATTGGATTCGACTGACCCGAATGGACCAACATCGCTTCCCAAAACAGCTGTTTACAATGCTTAGAAGACAGGACGATGCTGGTAGATCAAACTGGGCGACAAATGTCAAACGTATGTTATTTCACTACGGATTTGGATTTGCATGGCTAGCCAATGGAGTTGGAAATAGTAATGATTTTCTTTCACAATTCAAGAACATACTGAAAGACTGTGCTCTGCATGAACTTCAATCAAAGATCAATAACTCACCTAAATCGCTTTTCTATAAGGAATACAAATCCATGCTTTATATTAAGAGATACTTATTGTTAGATCTCCCATTTCTTCTAAAACGGACGATGTCAAATTTCCGGTGCTCTGGGCATGAGCTGATGATTGAAAAAGGGCGACACTTACATATAGATAGGAGATCGATATTGTGTGCATTTTGTGTAGCTCATAATGTCTTCACTATTGAAGATGAATTTCACTTTCTTGTATTCTGCTCTTTGTATGTACCTCTCAGGTTAGAACACTTTGATAGAAACTAATGTGAAAGAGTCCGAACCATCGCATTGTTTTTTTTTTGTTTTTGTTTTGGTATGACTCTAACGAAGACAATATATGGTCATTAGCTAAATTTTTGCATAAAGCAACTTTGCTAAGAAAAACGTTTATCAGAGGAAATAATAATCCAACTACCGCGTGAATTAATTTACCAAAACGGGAAAATAAAGCATATGTATATACATACATTTTGTTACCATGTGATTATTTTGTATTATATGTGTTGGTTTATTTCTTAATCTCATTTGTTGTATCATATGTAAATACACGATGTTTTGTGTATAGTTATAATATCACTGTTACATACATGTTTATGCTGAATCTGTGTATTCTGGTCTGGAGGCCCTAAAATACGAATAAATTAGATTGTATTGTCTTGTATTGTATTGCTTTAACAAGACAATACGAGTTGTGTACCTTACATTACAATACATGACAGCTGACCTGTATGTAAACCCTGGAATTAGGTCAGAAATGTGCGTTTTGTTTGTGTTTTCACTGTTTTATCTGCAGAATAATCACGGAGAGTGATTAATTTATAGTTTGCATATTAACTAAAGTGATGTAGAGATTTAAAATTTGTGGAATGTTATTGTCTGTTAAAGGCAATTCTACTTGGGTTTAATTGGAGTATTTAAATAAAATAATGATGAAATGTGAAATGATAGCTGGTATAACACTAAGAATTTGCTGCACCAAATAAAAACTGAAATTTTGAAACAGAAAATTTGCCAGCGATTCCCTTTCTTTTGAAATCTTATGATTTTGTTTACGCCGGCATAACAATTTAACCGTGGGCCAGTACATTGGAAATGATTGGAATAGCAAGTGATTTACGATTCAGTTGAAATATTTACAATATTTTGTAAAGCTCAATTGTAAGAAAACATTATATTTAAATACTATTTTAAGGAACTTGTCCATGGAGTATGTATTTGTATTGATAAACACAATCTTGTATGATCTTCACTTTTCTTTCATTTCTGCTTGATAGACGGTAACTGTTGGGTTTCAACAGACTATTCAAAACTGAAATTAACGTTTGGAAACACTTTTTACCCCTAGGCACTTGTATTTCTTGAATGTTTGATTTAGGTCACTTAAGTTTTAATGACACAAAAACACTCCTTAAATTTAGTTCATTATTGTTTTGTACACATGTAAATTAGTGAAAAAAAGTGTCTCATTAATAAATCTTGCAGTATTTTGTTGGTCTCGAGATACAGGCTGCTTCACCGATTAAACTAGGCCTTTAATACTTCGAACATCTTATGGAAATTAGATTTGTAATTATTGATGTAATTTATCTTTTCCAGATTGTACTTTACCGTGAAAACATGGGTGGCAACATATGTGGGTTCTGTCATACTGGTGAGGAAAATGAGAACATCTGTGGGCCTGTTTACAAGGATATTTCTGATGGAAAATCAATTTGCGCTCATCATAAATGCATGGTGAAGAATGGTTATATTTGAGTTGGTCAATGTTATGTTAACTTCGTGTCTTAATGTGTTGACAATATGTTCATACAAGTAAACCCAACACACACCAAGCTTTAGTATGACCTGGTGCACTTATACCTCAGTCACAAATAGAGACCTATCACCGTCCGATGTATTTTAACGCTCATCGGTCTGGCCCCCGGCCGATGATCGCTCGGACACAGGGTCATTTTGTAGCATCGGACGGCGTCCGGATTAATTTTAAGTCTTACTTAGAATTTTACCGGACACATCGGCCGGCGACCGGATTATTTGTGATTGAGGCATTTATAGTTATGCGCCATACTTCTATTTGCCAGTGTTCACTAAAATGCTTAAATGTTCTAATTTATTTGTAATAACTGTAATTCAAATCAATATTTACTGTAAAACACTATAAATAATGAAAATCAACCTACTGACCTCTTTATCTGTGCTAAGCACTGACACATACACTGGAATCCTGCTAGTTCTACATGTACACTGTGCTGAGCACTGGCACATACATTGAAATCCTGCTAGTACTACGTGTACACTGTGCTGAGCACTAGCACATGCATTGAAATACTGCTTGTACTACATGTACACTGTGCTGAGCACTAGCACATACATTGAAATCCTGCTAGTACTACGTGTACACTGTGCTGAGCACTAGCACATACATTGAAATCCTGCTTGTACTACGTGTACACTGTGCTGAGCACTAGCACATACATTAAAATACTGCTTGTACTACATCAACACTCTGCTGCGCACTTGTACATACATTGAAATCCTTCAAGTACTACATGTACTGTGCTGAGTACTGGTACAAACATTGAAATCCTGCTAGTACCACATGTTCACTGTACTGAGCACTTTCACATACATTGAAATACTGCTAGTACTACATGTACACTGTGCTGAGCACTGACACAGACACTGAAATCATGCTAGTATTGCATGTACACTGTGCTGAGCACTGATGCATACATTGAAATCCTGCTAGTACTACATGTACAAGCTGCTGAGCACTGGCACACTCATGGAAATCCTGCTAGTACTTGAAGTACACTGTGCTGAGAACTGGCACATACATTGAAATCCTGCTAGTACTACATGTACACTACTGAGCACTGGCGCATACATTGAAATCCTGCTAGTTCTACATGTACACTACTGAGCACTGGCGCATACATTGAAATCCTGCTAGTACTACATGTACACTACTGAGCACTGGCGCATACATTGAAATCCTGCTAGTACTACATGTACAAGCTGCTGAGCACTGGCACACTCATGGAAATCCTGCTAGTACTTGAAGTACACTGTGCTGAGAACTGGCACATACATTGAAATCCTGCTAGTACTACATGTACACTACTGAGCACTGGCGCATACATTGAAATCCTGCTAGTTCTACATGTACACTACTGAGCACTGGCGCATACATTGAAATCCTGCTAGTACTACATGTACACTACTGAGCACTGGCGCATACATTGAAATCCTGCTAATACTACATGTACATTGTGCTGAGCACTGGTACATACAATGATATCCTGCTAGTTCTACGTGTACACTGTGCTGAGCACTGGCACATACATTGAAATCCTGCTAATACTACAAGCACAGGTGCACTTATTTAAGCACTTGTACATACACCGATATCCTGCTTGAATTACATATGCACTGTGAGTTTGTGTGTTTCGGCCACTCAATGTTGTTGTTTTTAATAGGCAATATTCAACATTATTATTTCTAAAACCTTTATCCCTCTGCGTTGATTATCTATGATCAAACTTCTGTAACATTTATGTAAAAATGTACAAAAACCTTACACATGAGAATTGTTTGTTTGTCTATCATTAGGTGTTCATACATCTATAACATATATTTGTCAGCAATATTCATAAATAAGAACAACAGAAGCAATGTATGATTGACATTTATTATTTCATTTTAGCAATAGTCAGCCTTGTTGGTGCAATACAAGACAGATGGGTTTTGCGGATTTAAAAAGTTAGACTTTGCCAAAGAAATTAAAAGGGGTGCCAAATTAGTATGCATGACATTATTCAGAAATTAACATTGAGCTAATTGTTAAAATTTCCTAAAATGCTGAATCATAAAAAGACTCATAGACAATTAAACATTCCTTTACCAAATATGATGTTGTTAAAAAAAATCATAAACATTTTAGGTTGACTCACATACACTTCATCAAATTCTACATTTAAAAAAGGATTTATGTAATAATAATAATAATAATAATAATAATAATAATAATAATAATAATAATAATAGTAATAGTAATTATAATTATTATAATCAATAATGTTTTAATAAAATCAATATTATGATTATTATAATTGTTATTTAAAATCGCGCGTGTCTAAAAGTTAAGTTTGCTTTCTCATAAACTTTTTTGGCTTCTGATACTTTTTTTTATGGCGTAGCCCTAAGGCCATAGCAATGATACAAATTTCTGAGACAGTCAGAATTGGGTGGCTGCCAAAACCCACGAATGAATGAATTCCCAAAAGTCCGATTTACCACATGGCGGTAATTCATGCGCAATCAAAGAAGTTCTTCGCAGATCTCAATAACCCGCGTTGTAAATACAGAACATCACTATATAACATGACAGTGTCGTAAAACGTGTAACAAATATTATTAAAGCAAAATTGCTAACCATTGGCTACGACATAGTTTTAATTATTGTTTGCATATTCATGCGAGTATAAGTTTCTCACTTGATGGTCTAGGCCGAAAACATACGAGTGTCTACGGAGACAGTAAGAAGATTTTTTTTCTGATACATTTTCTGAAGACATTACATTTGGTATTTATAAACATATTTTAAGATATTGTTATTTTATTTTGCGTTAACGAGACATTCAAGAAAAAAAAATGAAAAAAACAACAACAAATATTCATGATCATTCTCGGAAATATACGAAGTTATCGGATATGATATTTCACTGCGCAGATCGAGCGCAAATCGAGCGCGAAAAGTTCTACGTGAGACAACGTACACAATCTGTACACCATTCTTTATCAGGGTAAAGGCCCAGTCTCACTATGATGACAGCGGAGCCCCTTTGCGTGATCCGGGATCTACCGGGATGAACCGGGGCTCTACCGGGATGAACCGGGGCTCCATCGGGGACGACCGGGATGAACCGGGGGAAACCGGGGCTCCACCGGGAAAGTATTAAAATGTTTAATACCTCCGGGATGAACCGGGAGTCACCGGAAAGGACCGGCAACGACCGGCGCGGCACCGGGAACAACCGGGACGGCACCATAGCTCCATCGGGGCCCATACAGACTCCGGCAGAGCTACGGCAACGCCCCGGTGAATGCCGTTAGAGTCCCGGTATAGCTACGGTATATAAGAAAACAGGCGCACTGCCGGAACGCCACCGGCATTCACCGAAGCTCCGCCGGGGCATTACCGGCGACGACCGGGGTAAAACCGGGGCGTTGCCGTAGCTCTGCCGGGGTCTGATGCCGGTATAGACACGGTGAGTGCCGGCGGTGTTACGGTATACCGGGGATCTGCCGGCTTTCACCGGGGCTCAACCGGGGCACTACCGGCGAGAACCGGGGCTATGCCGGGACGCTGCCGGCTTTCACTGGGGCACTACCGGCGAGAACCGGGGCTCTGCGGGGGCTTCACCGGGATAAACCGTAGCCAGTCCAGGTTGACCGGGACTCTGCCGGGCTGTTGATCGGCTTCAACCGAGGCGGCACCGAGAAATAGTGTGACTGCGTTAAAAAATTTCTACGAATCATCCCGGTCCTCGCCGGTCGACCGGCGTTAGCAATCCGGGATGGACCGGGGCTCTACCGGCAAAGTGAGACTTTGGCTTATGTAGACGAACCTCTACCAGATTTGTAGTGTTTAACAAAAGGTTATCGTTCCCACAACCAGTATCGTGTTGTCCTCCACCGTCTATGTACACTGTAGTATATACACAACTTTTGTCTTGTCTTACAGTCTCTAAACTTCTGCACTCAACCGCTAGGGTCAATCCGTATAAATTCGGACAAAGAGAGAATTCGGACAAAACATCGTAAATGCATTTTACGTCACACATAGGCGGTGAAAATATACAACAACAACATGGCCGCAAAAAAACTGTTATTGTTGGCGTCAAATAAATATCGTTCAATAGCCTAAAATAGTTTTCTATTACATAATTAACAGATCAGGAAAACACTCAGTGCTTCCTTTGTAATGTGTATACAAAAGAAAATCCACTTAAGCCCAAGTCTAACTTTTGCCGGTAGAGCCCCGGTCCATCCCGGTTTGCTAACGCCGGTCGACCGGCGAGGACCGGGATGATTCGTAGCGAAGACATTTTTTAACGCAGTCACATTTTTTCCCGGTGCCGCCCCGGTTGAAGCCGGTCAACAGCCAGGCAGAGTTCCGGTCAACCCGGACTGGCTACGGTTATCCCGGTCAAGCCCCGGTTGTCGCCGGTAGTGCCCCGGTGAAAGCCGGCAGCGTCACGGCAGAGCCCCGGTATACCGTAACACCGCCGGCACTCACCGTGTCTATACCGGCATCAGACCCCGGCAGAGCTACGGCAACGCCCCGGTTTCACCCCGGTCGTCGCCGGTAATGCCCAGGCGGAGCACCGGTGAATGCCGGTGGCATTCTGGCAGGGCGCCGGTTTTCTTATGTATCGAAGCTATACCGGGACTCTAACGGCATTCATTAAAATGAAAGAAAAGAAAATTGTATAAAAAAGTTAACGCTCCCTGCGCAGATTGAGGGTGTTGACATGTTGATTTTCTCTTCTTTCATCGCATATTTTTTTAGTATTGTGGTATTCTGCATTGATCATTAAAGTTTAAATACAATTCACCGTACAATTTTTTTTTTGACATTTTCAGTTTTGAACCCCCCAATTTTTTTTCCTCCATTTTTTGTGAACCATTTGTTTACAAAATTCACTCTCATTCATCCAAATGTTGAACAAACAACACTTTTTTAGTATGTATTAATAGATAAATGCATAATATATACAAACATGATAGTTTATAACATGTGACAAAAGGATTAAAGAAACAAGGGCTTTTTGTAAAACATGCATGTCCCCCATATGGGCTGTCAGTTGTAGTGGCAGCCATTGTGTGAATACGTATTTTGTCACTGTGACCTTGACCTTTAACCTAGTGACCTGATAATTAATAGGGGTCATCTGCCAGTCATGATCAATGTACCTATGAAGTTTCATGATTCTAGGCCTAAGCATTCTTGAGTTATCATCTGGAAACCATTTTACTATTTCGAGTCACTGTGACCTTGACCTTTGATCTAGTGACCAGAAAATCAATAGGGATCATCTGCCAGTCATGATCAATGTTCCTATGAAGTTTCATGATACTAGGCGTAAGCATTCTTGAGTTATCATCCGGAAACCATTTTACTGTTTCGAGTCACTGTGACCTTGACATTTGACCTTGTGATCTGAACATCAATAAGGGTCATCTGCCAGTCATGATCAATGTACCTATGAAGTTTCGTGATCCTAGGCGTAAACGTTCTTGAGTTATCATCCGGAAACCATTTTACTGTTTCGAGTCACTGTGACCTTGACCTTGAAACCTAGTGACCTGAAAATCAATAGGGGTCATTTGCCAGTCATGATCAATGTACCTATGAAGTTTCATGATCCTAGGCGTAAGCGTTCTTGACTTATCATCCGGAAACCATTTTTCTATTTCAAGTGACTGTGACCTTGACCTTTGACCTAGTGACCTGAAAATCAATAGGGGTCATCTGCCAGTCATTATCAATGTTCCTATGAAGTTTCATGATTCTAGGCCTAAGCATTCTTGAGTTATCATCCGGAAACCATTTTACTATTTCAAGTCACTGTGACCTTGACCTTTGACCCAGTGACCTGAAAATCAATAGGGGTCATCTGCCAGTCATAATCAATGTACCTATGAAGTTTCATGATCCTAGGCCTAAGCGTTCTTGAGTTATCATCCGGAAACCATCTGGTGGACGGACCGACCGACGGACCGACCGACATGTGCAAAACAATATACCCCCTCTTCTTCGAAGGGGGGGGGGGCATAAAAATTAACAAACATGTGATGTCATCATTCTTCGAAAACGAGAAAAATTGCAATCTCTAGTCACGAGTCTTTTTTTGAATAAATTGTCAAACAAGAGCTGTCACCATCGGATGACATATGCCCCCTATAAACGCTTCGATAGAAGTTATAGCATTTTTCGAAACCTAAACGCAGATTTCGAAACCTAAACGCGGACCCTAAGTTCAAGGTCAAGGTCACAGGGGTCAAAATGTGTGTGCGTATGGAAAGGCCTTGTCCATAAAAACATGCATACCAAATATGACGGTTATATCTCAAGGGACATAGAAGTTATGTGCATTTTTCGAAACCTAAACGCAAATTTTGAAACCTAAACGCAGACCCTAATTTCAAGGTCAAGGTCAGAGGGGTCAAAAGTTTTGTGCGTATGGAAAGGCCTTGTCCATATACACATGCATACCAAATATGAAGGCTTTATCTCAAGGGACATAGAAGTTATGAGCATTTTTCGAAACCTAAACGCAAAATGTGACGGAAAGACGGACAGTCCGATCACTATATGCCCCCTTTTCTTCGAAAGGGGGCATAAAAACATGGCAAAAGGAAATTACAATCTTCGAACATTGAAATCATCTACAATGTATGCTTGAATGAAAAATAAAGAAAACAAGAGCTGTCAGAGGACAGCGCGCTCGACTATTCGAGTGCTTGTTAGTATAACATAAGCCATCATGGGGAAATTGTTCAAATTATTCAATAAGGTCAAGGTAATAGTTCAGGTATGTTTTCAACAATCTATTGAACATTTGTAAAGACATAAAACAAACTAATAAGATTTTTTTCAAGTTTGATAGCAATAACTTGGGGGGGGGATGTTTGGATGGTCCTTCAAAAATAAAGTAAATAAATATTTTTTTATTTTTTTTTAACCATGTTTCAAAGAAAAAATATTTTTTTGGGTTGGGTAGGGGGGGGGGGGGTTAAGCGGGGGTATAATGTGGGGTGTGGTCATTTATTAGACAATCTTTCAAAAATATTAAAGGAAAAAAAAATTTTTTTTGGGGGGGGGGCGGGGGGTGCAGGGATTCTGGGTTGGGGCGTGGAGTATTGTTTTGTTTGGGTGGAGTCCATTGTGGTATTCAGGTAAGTGTTGTATTGTCAAATTATGAATAAAATCTTATCATACATAAAGAAGTTATGGCAATTTAACTAAAATTTATTCTAGTGACCTGGAGAGTCAAGGTCATTCAAAGGTCAAGGTACAATTTAACTTGCCAGGTACAGTACCCTCATGGTAGTAAGAAAATATTTGAAGTTTGAAAGCAATAGCTTTGATACTTTAGAAGTGGTTATAAACACAAAATTTAAGAAAATATTCAGTTACTAAGACAAAAAAGGCCATAATTCTTACAAAATGCTTGATACAGTTGTCTGCTCTTGTTTAAAGGTAGGCATCATGTTGGTAAAGAAGTATGCAAAATATTAAAGCAATATGTCAAGGGACATAGGGAATATCTGTGGTGGTACGCAAACTTTAACATTAATAATGTTCATATTCTAAGTGAAAAAAGGGCCATAATGCATACAAAATGATTGATACAGTTGTCTGCTCTTGTTTAAAGGTTGGGGTCATGTTGGTAAAGAAGTATGCAAAATATTAAAGCAATATGTCAAGGGACATAGGTAATATTTGGGGTGGTACGCAAACTTTAACATTAATAATATGCATATTCTAAGTGAACAAAGGGCCATAATTCTTACAAAATGCTTGATACAGTTGTCTGCTCTAGTTTATAGGTTGGGGTTATGTTGATAAAGAAATATGCACAATATTTAAGCAATATGTCAAGGCACATAGAAAATATTTGGGGTGGTACGCAAACTTTAACATTTGCACGCTCACGCTCACGCCGACGCCGGGGTGAGTAGGATAGCTCCACTATATATATTTCATATATAATAGGCTTTATAATAATAAGCTAAAAATGGGGGTCACCAGTGAAAACGAAAAGTTCCCGCTTTACAATCAAGGTTACCCCCCCCCCCTTTTCCAGAAACGCCATACTGAATTTGAGATTTTTATATGTGATCATAACGATGAGCTAAATGTTCAAAAATTATTATAAATAGATAAAAAAAGAGGAAAAGCCTATAATAAACTCATTAACATATAAACATACATACATCTCATATATCATGTGTGAGATGGAACCTACTCAGTGCAGTAAGATTTGCTAACCTAGTTTGAAATTGCACGTGAAATGCGTTCTTCTATAAATAAAACTTGGAAATGTTACAGGGAAATAAGAACATTAATAATTAAGTAACAAGGCACATTTAATCATTCAATCAAACACGTTTAAAGGAAAATAGATTTATCAATTTATCAATGACTAGTGATACTAGTGATATTAAACATTAAACTTATTATGACAAACAAAACAACTACATTATTGTCATGGTAGTTCTTTGAAGAACTTCGACAGGTTGGAATAAATGTCTCCAAAAGACGTTATGCATTGGTGACCCTGGGCTGACCGTCAAAGTTATTCATTATAAAAATGTTCTTGAGACCATCGCGTTCAAAGATCATTTTAAGATGCATAAAGTTGAGTCCAGAGCCAGCTATAGTATTTATGTTGTTGCAGCATTGAACACATGACTGTAAACAAGAACACTAGCTTTTTTACGGGTTGAATTTGAGTCCATTATCTGTCTGGTTTCATTTTCCTCCTGCACAGGTAATCAGCATACAATGTATCACTGAAAAGATAACACCACTGTTCCTTTGAAGTTGATATTTGACTAGTACATGTAGTTATATTCAGGCAGGTTAAAAAGAACTTCAATAAGTTTCAGTCGAACAAAATTATGCATTATTGCAAATTGTGTATGAATAATTTTAACCATTTTAATTTATTAAAATAAAAATATTTGGTCTTTTGTTATTAATTTGGCTTCAATAAACCTTCTCAAAGTTGTTTCTATAAATTGAAAACATTTTCGTCGTGTTATATAACAAAACAATCATATTCATATGTCAAATACACAAGCACTTGTATAGGAGTAACAACTGACATTAGTGTTTCATGAGAAGTGTGACATAATCCATTATGATATGCGTCATCGTTTTTATTATTCAGACATTCACGACATAGCATGTCATTACTAGTATTTTATATGATACACCCTTTTAAACTGGATTAATAAGTAAGTGTAAACACCACATATATACATTCTTCATCCAAATGTAAATACCAAATACATGTATTATCCCTACTGGATATGAAACAGACTATTAACGTTACATTTTATTTATTACTTAAAACATTGGTTCTACATTTACAATCACAAAAATCAGTGAAATACCTACTTCGTTTCCATCTTATTAGCCTGTATGCTATAAAACAGATAGTTGAAACTTGATGAATGTACGTCCTTCCCGCATGTATTTCCATTTTCTTTAAGTTCAATTGATCATTGGAACATACAGTGTTGACAAAAAGTAATTAACCGTTCCTGGACCACCAATGTTGTTGATCATTGCTGAAAAAAAATAAATATTCAGCATTTTAATTTGAATAACCATAATGCATAATTTAGGTGATCACACAAGTAGCAGTCATTGGCATATCATTTTCAGAACAGTAATTTTAGTATTTGGGACATAATATACTTTTTTGTTGTTTGTTTGAGAAAAACATCATTACTTGGTCATACAGTTCAAATATGCTGTCCTTGATTTCCATGCATTTACAACACAACTTTTTCCTTACATGGCATTTTTTCTTTTTCAAAATGAAAGCAAATATGAGTCTGATTGTGTGGTAAAAATCACTGACAGGGTGCACTTTTCCTACAAAATCTACTTTACTCCAATTTTGAATAATGAAAAGGTTATACTTGAAAAAAAAGATTGCATAATCCATGTACCTTCCTGTTCCGAGCTTTGTGTTGATAGCAAAACAAGGCATTCCTTTCTTGAAAAGTTGAAGACTCTTCTTTACGTGATGGGTTTTGCCGTACGATAACCCGTTCACATGGCTACAGTCATCACACAAGCATAAATCACTTTATCCACTTTTACTGCTCACCAACAATATTAAATTTTGTAAGTGACACGGGTTCTACGTGTGCCCGGTAGGGAGCGCTGACATGCTGGCTGGTCAGGTACAATACTATATAGTATTATGTTTCCCTGTCCTCTGTATGCGTCTCATTTTGTTCCCTTTACATTGTGTCTCTTTTTCCCTTAGCTTGCTATTAGTTTGCTATTATTGGCTTGCTTGTATCCATATGTTTTGATTTTAGTTTGCTATCATTTGCTTACTTGTATTCATATGTTTTGCTTTTAGTTTGCTACTATTTGTTTGCTTTTTATTTATTTTAATTTATTTCTTACCAAGTTCTTTCAAGATTATGCTATATTGTGATATGCATGTATGTAACTTGTATAGTTTAGCCTCCTCCCTCTCCAGAGGATTATAAAATACAATATGTGTCTAAATACTCATTTTCATATATATTATAGAATACACACTGAAATTAGTGATATTAAACCTTATTGTGCTATAAATCATATTGTCTAGCCATTATTGTGCTTAAATATCCATGATTAATAACTCTAGTCAGTTTTTTTTAAATATATTTTAATGCTATATAATAACTATGCTGTTTCATAATCTGTATCTACAGATATCTGTGCTTGAGTAGTTTCAATTTTAGCAGATGGCTAGGATGATTGTTTTGATTGTCTAATTATCTTAATTGTCTAATTATCTAAATAATTAATTGATTAATTGGTTTGATAATTAATCGATTTCGTTATCCAATATGGTGTTGCCATGATTTGCTCATTTTGTAATGTCAAATAGTTTTTAACATTTTTAATAATGTGTCTTAAGTTATGTAACTGTATACTGTATGTGCTATTGTGTTATCATGTAAATGTTGAGTTTATAAGTCGGTTTTAAAAGCTCTCCAGAGCTTGTGTTAATTTGCTTATATACCCGACTTTATAAATAAACATTACTTGACTTTACTTGACTCCCTTAAAACTAAAAAACAAGAAGGCCTAAAAGACCCAAAGCTGCTCACTTGAGATACAAAGAAACTGACATCTCAGTGCAGCCCCAATATATCATTAGAATAAATGTTATAAATGTAACTTACTATAGCCATATTAGTATAAATTACCCTACCCCTAGCGGCCATGTTTTTCAACAGACCGGAAATATTTTGAACTGATCCAAGATATCATTAGAACAAATGTTCTGACCAAGTATTATGAAGATTGGACAATAAATGTGACAATAAGAGTGTTAACAAGTTTTTTCTATAGCCATATTAAGAAAAAAAATGCCCCAACCCCTGGCGGCCATGTTTTTCAACTAACCGGAACCATTTTCGAACTGGTCCAAGATATCAATGGGACACATCTTCTGACAAACTTTCATAAGATCAGACAATAAATGTGGCCTCTATAGTTTTTAAACAAGGTTTTACTAAAATAATATAAAAGCCATATAAGGAAAAATGTCCCGTCCCATGGCGGCAATTTTTCAAGAAATCCGAACCATTTTCAAATTCGTTCAAGATATCATTGGTACAAATGTTCTGACGAAGTTCCGTTAAGATTGGTAAATAAATGTGACTGTAAAAGTGTTAACAAGTTTAATGAAGGTAAGACAATAAACATAACCGCTAGAGTGTAAACAAGGTTTTACTATAACCATTTAAATATCCATATAACTTCAAAATGCTCTTAGAATGGATCGACTGATTTAAAAAATAATTACAAAAATGCTCTTTTTAGTACCCTTCTTTCATTAATTTGATTTTTTTGGTAAACAAAAAGAGCCGACAGGGATCATGACAGTTTTGCTTTAAAGGGATCTTTTCACGGTTTGGTTAATTGACAAAATTGAAAAAAGTTGTTTCAGATTCGCAAATTTTCGTTTTAGTTATGATATTTGCGAGGAAACAGTATTACTGAACATTTACCATAGTCCAATATCCAATATAAAGAATTTAATGACAAACTTCAAAATATGCCAAAATCTGTGAAAAGGCCCCTTTAATAGCTATACATTTGTGTATTTACAATGGACAAGCTTTAGGTGTGCTGATGTTGTGAAGTAAGTTTTTAAAAAAACATGGCTAACAGGAATTGCACAGAGTTACTTTCCCGTAGACCATTAACCAGATTTGAAAGAATCCACATAAATATTCATTGAATGACTCTCTATTGTAAAATTACCTTTTGTTTTAGCACAATCATTTTTCAGCATGCAAGTATGTTCATTACACACATAGTATTTTTATGACAAAAACATGATATTTTGTTGGTTTTTGCCCAATAACAATGGCAGATAGTGTTGAACTCGGACACTTGTCCCATTTCTTAAATACTTTTTAAACATTAATATTGCTCAAAGAAAATTGTTGTGAGTATGCATGTTCAGTTACTTTCTTTCTAATTTTAACACGGTATTCTGCTGTCAAAAGCATGAACAGAAATACAGGGAAACTCTCAGTGGTAAGAGTGATTTTCTTGAAAGAACTCTCAAACATAACTCGCGTTTTACATATGTAGTATATAAAAAAAATCAAAATAATTTAGATAAAGGTGAAGGCAAACACCACAGATACTTCAAGAGCTCAGGCTATGAAGATGAACCAGTCAACAAAAAGCAGCGAGTCTCCGGCTGTAAGGATTCTGATCATGACTCAAATAAACACAATGAGACGCACAGCCCCATGAGCGCTGCTGAAGCTTTCACTCAAGCACAAGAGGAGTACTCTGAGCTGCTGAGGGAAAAAAGGAAGACAATGATGAAAGATAAGTCTGTGGTTAATCGTTTGCTTTGAACATTCTGTATTGTTAAAAATTAGCCAACCTTGCCCCTGATTATACGGAGGTGTAATCACGTGATAGTCAAGATGGCAACGTTCATGCCCAGGCAGGTATTATTTGCCGTTTTATACCATTTATTAATTTTGTTCAATTTTTTAAGGGGCCTTTTCACGTTTTGGTTAATTGACAACATTTAAAAAAGTATCAGATTCGCAAATTTTAGTTGTAGATATAAAATTTGTGAGAAAAAAAGTAATACTGAACATTTGCCATGCTCTAAAAGATCCATTATATGCATATTTTGACCATTTAAAAACCCGCAAATTAAAAAGCGTTGCAACGCGAAACTGTTGAATAATTTGGAGAGTTCTGTCGTTGTCGTTATATTTTGGGATACAACAAGGATTGCTTATAAAAAGTATAAAATACATTAATCGTTGTATGAGCACTGATGGTCAAGTTGTCTAAGCGATACTTTTACTCCAGGGGTCAGTGGTTCGAGACCAGTTCAGGGTTACTTTTTTTTCTTTCTTAAATTTTATTCGTTTTTTAATGGTGCTTTTAAGATCCAATGTTTACATTTATCGATTTAAAGCATTTAATTACAAACTTCAAAACATGCACAAATCTGTGAAAAGGCCCCCTTAATGAGCCATATCAGTAATTAAATGATTAGCATTTATTTTGTATTATAATTCGCTTTATATCTTGACTTAACTCGCTGTGCATTGTCTTAGTGGAGCTATAATAAGGTCCTCCCGTTAAGAAATATCGCAGCGAGTAAAGTCGCGATAAAGAGCTTATATAAATACAAAATTAACTCCAGTAACTTTCTTTCTGATATGGCTGGACAGTGAGTAGCATTTAAAAAATACAATTAATAAAGGATATAAAATTAAGATAAATACCTTTCTCAGCATGGACATTGCCATCTTGACTATCACGTGATTACCCCATCTGATAATAAAAACTCGTTATTTTGCATAAGTTATGTATATGGCAAGCTACTTCATTTTATTACTGACTCTGCTATTTATACATTTTTTTTCTTATATAGCTAATACTTTTTGCCTCAGCATGGGATCAAATGTGCAAGATTGCACGATAATTTTGTTGTAAAGCCATTTCTATGAAAATTCAACCTGAACAAGCCAGAACATTGTAATGAAGTCTTTATAGAAAATGTAAGTAGAGAAGGATTCTGATGTCTTCAGTAATGTTTTCTGCATGCAGTATCTGCAAAACGTTTAGCAATGGAGATGATCTCACAGAGGACATCAACTCCAGCAATGATCCAGTCATGTCAGCAGGCTCCTCGGGCACTGAAGGAATTACCAGCACCAGCTTGGCTGGCGACAGTATGTAGTCCGGTATGCATTAAATAGAAATATAGTGTCTAATCTAGAAAGTCAGATGGGCATGTCACTTTACTTTAACAAATTGATTTCATGAGTGGTGACTCTGCTAAAAAGGGCATATTATATATTAGTTAATACATTTATTTAAATTGATATTTTATTACTGGCATTAATATTTTTATATATTTGATCCTTGTTTAAATTATTATCAAGATCAGAAAAAATCCATCTGAAAAATAAGTAAGTAAAAAAATATTTTCAATAATTGTCCAATTAATGTGTTATAAAATATATTGTTTATGCTTGAGAGTGCTCCTGCTAGGAGTTGAAAGGGTCAGGGGGCTATTTTGTCAAAAGGCCACTTTCGAGCGCGCTGTATTTTGTCAAAGGGCGTTTTCGAGCGCGGTCGTATCCAGATAGCTCCCTGTTGCATATTTTTTTATTATTATTATTAATTGTTAGAATATATTACTTTGATTATTATTAAATCATGCTAATAAAATTTCAGTAATAAAGAATAAATAAATAACAATTTAATAAAAGATTTATTAATTATAATGCATACATTTAATTGTGCCTTGTATGGATTTTAATTTTAAAGTACTTTCATCTGCAATAAACATGACACTTAAAAAAAGTTTACCCCCTGATGTATGTTACGAAATTACCGCATAAAGTTTTTTAATATTTTGAAAATCATTTCACTGACTTATGACCATCAAATTGAAACAAAATCAATCATTTCAATTAAATAACTTCAGTGTAAAAGTGAAAGTAGATGCATATATATATATATATATATTGGAAAATGGTATATGCACTTATTTTCAAGATAAATAAGGATACATATATCAGATGGTTTCAGTTTAGAATAATCAAGAGAATCTTTGGAACAAAATCTTATGTACAAGATGAAAATTGTTGCCAACAATTTATGCACATTCTGTAACAATGATGTTGAAAACATTACACACTTGTTCTGGAACTGCCCAAATGCCCCCGAAATAATTACATTTGCTGTTGAGATCATCCATAGAAGTAGACCAATCTTACCTGTGCAGTTGACATGTCAGGATTTTATATTTGGAATTACAAATTCATAAATGACTGATGTAAACATTGTATGCCTTGAAATTAAACGGTTATTGTTTTCATATTGTGTTTCCCACAAACTTTGCTGTCATTAGATAAGCATTACTATTCGACAACTTTGTTAATAGCAGGCATTATATCACCTATTGTATTAACTCATCAGAATTATCATAAAAAGGACATTTATCAGCATGTTTTATTTTCAGGCAAACAAGAAACGGAAACAGAAAATAAATTATTATGTAAATATATTTCTTTGAATGATATTTGTTAAGATTTTACTTTTAAACACCTGAAATTAAAATAGTCAATCATTTTACTAACAATGTTTTCATTATTTTATTCATATTATAAGAAGTATTCTAAATGGCTCTTTTGAATGTAAAATTTTAAGATTCAGATCCATGGTAATTCCCCTGAGTAAAGATGTATTAAAACAAAGCCTTTTTTTCTCTGTTGATGCATGTTTTCATAGAACAATCATGTACACTGCCAACACACATTTTGATATGCGCCTCTAGTGAGATTTAAGTGGGCTTTGAATTCCAGCCTACAAAAATGTGTACACTGAGCGTGTAACAACATATCTGTTATCATCACATCATGCTTATAAAAAACTTATTATTATCATAAGAATAAGGACACATGCCCAAGACTATGCAACATGCTTTTAGTTATTAGAATTTAGTTGTTAAATGGATGTCAGCAAGTAAACGCATACACATGAAATGCTTTAGAGTCTGTAAGAGCCAACAATAATGAGCAACACAGATTTTTTCAGTTAAGGTTGTTTTTACTTTTAAAGGTTAATTTGATGTCCACATCGAACATTTAATACCACCAGCACCCGAACGAACGTCAAGACGTCTAGACCCGCAACATGTTGATGAGCTGGTGGATTCCTTCAAGTCTGGAAATCAATTCAAGTCTGAAAATCAGTTTACCACCCTAGTGGGTATGGTACCAAGAAGTTGTGAACCATCCATGTTTAAGACAAAAGGTGGGTTTAAATCAGCTAGAAGATATTGGTTTGATAAGTATATTAGTTTTTAATATCATATTTAAAAATTGATAAATTAGGATAAATAAGGGAATTATAATTGACGCAAAATCCTGCTTGTTGATGCTCTCAACTCTCAATTCAAATTCAACACAATAACTAAATTGTAACTGAAGAAGAATAGTATTTGTGTTGTTACATTATTTATGTTTGTAAGTAGGAAAACATAAATACAACATTATATTATTATATTTCCTCTACGTTTTGCCTCTTGTGTCTTTTATATACAAGAAGTATTTAACATTTATTCAAACAAAAAGTATTTAATAAAACTAAATCGTGTTCATTGTTAAGAGTACATGTTCTTTTTTTACCCCCCCCCCCCCGGTAGGGTGGCTTATAGCAGTCTGACCGTCCGTCCGTCCGGCGTTCAGATATTGACCTGATATTTGGTGTGTGAGTCTTGCTACATTACTTACAGATGAAACGTTAGTTTCGTTCCAGTCCATTGGTTATTTGCGAAGGTTTGGATCTTGGACTAAAAATTGTTCTCTATAATTACCGTTTTCCGGAGGTTTTTCATGAACGCTTATAGATATTTAGCTGGTTTTGGTATGTTAGTCTACCTACTGTAGGCTCATGACTTACAGATTAAGTGTGAGCTTCATTCCGGTCCATTGGTTTTTGGCGAAGTTTTAGGCCTTGGATTTTTTACACCAAACGCTTTCAGATATTTAGATGATATTTTGGTATGTGAGTCTGCCAAATTAACTTACAGATAAAGTGTGAGTTTGGTTCCGGTCCTTTTATGTTGGAGAAATTGTTGGGCCTTGTAATTAACATTTTTCTCTGTAATAACTGTTTTGTGTGTGTTTTTACGACTTGCTTACGGATATTTAGCTGTTTTTGGTATGTCAGTCTACCTAAATGACTTACAGATGAATTTCGTTCCGGTCCATAAACTTTTGGCGAAGTTATGGCCTTATAGCCCATTAAGATGGTTGCAATTGGGATATAGCTGCTGTGTGGCTTCAAAGTGCATTAAGGGGCATTGTGTTTCACAAACGCAGGTCTTGTCCAGAACGTATAATCATTTTGTTATTTATCATCGTTTTAACAGTTCTGAAAAATTGGATTGTACATTTTGAACAGTGGTTATAGTAGAGTATAATGTTCGCAAGAAAATAGCAAATGTGCACATATCTATTTGGAGTCTCCGCAGTCAAGCACATTTGTTACAATTTGAGGGGATATATAATTGTATCGTAATTTTTATAGAGATGTTTTCTGGGACAAATTGATGTTAAGAAATACTTAAACACAGACACAGAAGAAGTTGTTACTGTATTATGACAGACAGACATTCATTTTGTAATCATTTAATTACAGGTAAAGTTAAAGTTGAGATCCTAGGAGGAAACCACAACAGGGAAGCTCTCCAACGTCTGCTTCGAGATGGTAATTGCAAGCTGTCCACCGTATTAGTGAATTTATATTCACCTCTGTCTACAGCTACAGCATTAATGATGGGGTATCAACACAATACTTCTCTCGAAAAGCAGAAGCGGCTAACCTTTATTGACAAAGTGAGATTGATGAGAAAGGTTCTTCCTCCCATGCCACTTGCCCCAGCAGACAAGAAAGCCTGGAAGGAACAACTATCCATCATTTTTCAAATGAAGGTAATTATGTGGTAAATTGTATTGTGTTAGTATATCATTTATTAGTTGTTTTGATATGTGTTCTTCACTTTTCTCCTGGTTTATGCTATATCTATTTTTGCAAAGGTTGAATGTAAAGTCTCTGTTTCTTGAACCACATCAAAACTAAATATAGTAATAACACAGCTATTACATTATCATCAAATTTTCTATACACATTTAACTTAAGGTTTTCCATTTATACATTCTGAATATGCTTGGGAGAATACTTGGGTCCAGAAAGACCACTCTGAAGGTCATTACACGCGCATTACATTTCCTACTACACATAGGAAAATAATGCTACTAATTTACACGCGCCAATTTCGCGTTTGCTCGTAAATGCTCGGATATCGCCGCGGGAAATTCACATGGAATATATTGTTACAACACAAAAAAACAACAACACAAAAACGAGCATTTTGTATCTCGTTTACTTATTTTACCATACCAAATCTAGCATTCAAATTGTTTGCTATTGCTATAAGGAACACTGATTTTTTATTGGTTAACTTAATTTTACGAAATAGTTGTTGATGTTTAGTATTTATGTGGCTTGAAGGACATACGACGGTTTCAACAAACGTACGGCTTACACCTTCAAATGGCACAGCTGGAGCAGAACGTCTGGGACATTGTGGAGCATGTGTCAAATTCTGGCTTGACAATATCAGAGAAGTTTTTTTAGGCCGTTATTGAAATTGTCAGACGATGAAATAAAACCATGTCTCGACATTCTGAAAAAACAAGGTCGGGAGGCATACAATAAAAAAATGTAAGAATAAGTTATTCATAAAATATAAATCAATAATCTCTACAAATAATCTACGAATAATCTTGCCCCATTTTAATCCTATAAAAAACAACACTGGATACAAAGTAATGCGCATTGTGTAAACAGGTTTAATTATATGTATAAAAACATGATAGTGTATATACAAATCTATCTTGTTTTGTCATCCACATTAGTGCTAACAACTGTTTGATCCAAAAAGAACATATCAGCTGATCATTCTGATTGGCTTATTGTACACAAAGCTTAGAAGCGTCCATTGATATTAGTCCAAATAAACTATTGTAGGTGTCTGTAATATCTGTGTTACATATCTGCAAAGTAAAACATACAAAAATACTATCCCTTGAGGCTAACTTGATTTAACGTATACATTGATATGACACGCTTTTAGAAAGGAATTTTCAACATCAAGATCCTTTTCGAAAAGCGGAAAATTGAGGATACTTGTGAGGAGAAAGAAGAAAGAAATGGATTTGAAGATCTATCGGTAAGTTGTATCAATACATGTTGATTGTATAATCTTACTGCTAAAACAGTTCAAATTACCAACAATGTATTTTGTGTTCCATTGGAAATGAAATGATTCAAATGTGTTCGCAATTAAAAAGATGAAATAAATAAAAATGGAAGTTATCAACATTTTTATGTGATAGCTAGTTAATTCAACGTTGTTCACCAAAATGAATGATTTAAGAATGTTTTACATAATGTACTTAATATGACAATAAATATTATATCAAATAAGCTGGAAAACATTAATTAAAATTGTTGGACTCGATTAATAAATAAGAAGAATTACCGGTAGTCTCAATTCAGGGGTTTTGAAGGATTGGGGGAATAGGTTTGCCCTTCATATATGAGAAAATAGAGTTTGCAAAACACACTTCCCTTTCCCTAAGAGATGTTTTCCTATATTTAGCCATAGCTATAGGTACCTTGTCAGACAGAGATCATTAGAATCATATGTATTCAGCAAAAAGCGATTTGAGACTTTAACATTTAAAAAGAAGTGAAACATATATTTTATCATTTGGTAACATCTGGGTTGTTTTCTTAAGGACAATTTGAGGGCATCTCATGAAAAGTGTTCTCAGCTGGAGGAAAATTTGATTGAAACTCAAAAAAGTCTTGTAAGCTGGAAGAAAATTTGAAGGCATCTGAAGAAAAGTGTTCTAAGCTGGAAAAAGAAAATTCTGAATTGAGAAATCTGCTAAATGAAAATTTGAAGGCATCTGAAGAAAAGTGTTCTAAGCTGGAAAAAGAAAATTCTAAATTGAAAAACCTGCTAAATGACAATTTTATATTTGTATAGAATAATATTTTATGCTCTGACTGTAGAGGGAACATAATGATTTTGTTTGTCCATCTGTTCCCGTATCTATGTTCATAGCCTTTTATCCAATGATTATTAGGGTATTTTGTATCTGTACATGTAACTTTGTAAGAGTTATAGACCCCTTTTAAGCAAAATTGAAACATTTTTTCATTGGATATTTCAATAGTATATAAGCTATATCACAGTATGTACTTGAACTATGTGCTATGTGGCCTGGCTGGGCATTCGATCAGCTACCCTAAATTGTTGGAAAGCACTCTACGTTATGAGCCAAACTGATTTTTTTTAATTGTCCATTGTTACCTAAATTTATTTCGGCTAGAGAAATGAAACTTCATGAACTTTAAATTCATAGACCAGGGCTCTACCATCTCATTCCAAGAAAGCCCGCCTTTAAAAAAAAAACAGCGAAATGAATTGTTGCAGAGTGATGAACATTAATCCACACAAAAAACTATGCATGGTTTTAAATTTAGGTACAGCATATGTTGGAAATATTACAAATAAATCATCGTAAGAATGGGTAGTATGGTGTGAATCACTATGATAAATAGTGACGTGTTCTTTGATATTACCGGAGATTTCATGCAAAAGTTAATGTGTGGGAAACCATTTTCTACGGACACATTTCTTGTTTTTATTTTACTTTTTTCATAGGAAATGGGCTTTGATTTATTTATAAACATATTAACTCTAAAAAATATTGCATTTTAAAGTTTTTTTCCTTCATTAATTTACACATATAAAAATATATATACAGAAAAGAAAAAGAGAATTAATTGAAGCCTTCTGGGTTCGATGCGGCAGGGAGGAGTCCTGAATAGCTGATGAAAAGACATGGGAATGGTATATTAATTTAAAAACTTCAACGATTAAATGCAAATTAAAAAAAAATAAGATTCATTTTATAATATCAGTTTTAAGTCCCTATTTCAGGAAATGTTTAATCAGACAGTCTGTCCTTGTGTATTTAGCTCACCTGAGCACAATGTGCTCATGGTGAGCTTTTATGATCGCCTTTTGTCCGTCGTGCGTCGTGCGTCGTGCGTTGTGCGGCGTCAAAGTAAAACCTTTTTAACTCTTTAGAGGCAACTATATTGTCATATCATCATGAAACTTGGTCAGAAGATTCGCCCATTGATATCTTGGACGAGTTAAAAAATGCTTCCGGTTGGTTGAAAAACATGGGCACCAGGGGGCGGGGCATTTTTCCTTAAATGCCTAAATATGGCTATAGTAAAACCTTGTTGACATTCTAGAGGCCACATTGTTTGTCTGATCTTTATGAAACTTGGTAAAAAGATTTATCGGAATGATATCTTGAATGAGTTCGATAATGGGCCCGGTCGGTTGAAAAATTCGGCCTCAAAGGGGCAGGTTATTTTTACTTATATGGCTAAAGTAAAACCTTGTTAACACTCTAGAGGCCACATTTATTGTCCGATCATAATGAAACTTGGTCAGAAGATTTGTCCCAATGATATATTGGACGAGTTTAAAAATGGTTCCGGTTGGTTGAAAAACATGGGTACAGAGGGCGGGGCATTTTTCCTTATATGGCTATATATATGGCTATTGTAAAACCTTGTTAACACTCTAGATGTCACATTTATTGTCCGCTCTTCATAAGACTTGGTCAGAAAATTCGTCCCAATGATATCTTGGAGGATTTTGAAAATGGTTTGGTTTGGTTGAAAAACTTTCCCGCCATGCGGCGGGGCATTTTTCATTATATGGCTATAGTAAAAACTTGTTTACACTCTAAACGTCACATTTATTGTTCAATCTTCATGAAACTTTGTCAGAACATTTGTTGTAATGATATTTTGAACGATTTCCAAAATGGTTCCGGTTGCTGAAAATTATGGCCGCAATGGGGCGGGGCATTTTCCCTTATATGGCTGTATATTACTATAGTTAAACCTTGTTAACACTCTAGATGCCACATTTATTGTCTTATCTTAATGAAACTTGGTCAGGCAAGGCAGTTTTCCTTACATGGCTATAGTTAAAACTTGTTTATGCTAAATAAGCCACTCTTCATGAAATTTCGTCAGAACATATGTCCCAATGAAATCTCGGTTAAAATTGAAACTTGGTCAAATAATTTAAACATGTCAATACTCTAGAAGTCACTTTTTTGGTCCAATCTTCACGAATCAGCTTGCACTTTCTCATAATATTCTAGTTTCTTTTTGTCTCAAGTTAGCACCTTAAGGCCCATGGTCCTCTTTAGCATATGTAAATTAGACATAATAGAAATGATAGGAATTTTGTACGACCAGCTAACTTTTTGAGATTCACTTATGAAATAAGAAATGCTTAGAAATTTGCAATGTTTGTTGAAAATGTTTGGAATTGAGTTTTGAATATTTTGAGTTTAGATTCTTTATATTAAACGTAATTGGAAATTTGAAATGCACATGATTGACTTTTAGCTGAAATTTTGTTCCACCCACGTAACAGTGCAAGTCTTACTTATGTTGGGTATTAATTCTAGCTCACACATTGAATTGTATTTTTAGTTCGGATTTAGATATTTAGATTCAATGGGAAATCTGTAATTGTACCAATTGGTTTTGTTTTGTTATGCTGGGATAACGTTTTGAGTGTTTGAATCTGTTCTTATGAAATTATTGGAATTTCGTACTGCGATATTAATTTGGAATATTAAATTGGTTATACGAGCGATTATTTTCGAGATGAAATAACTGAAATTTTGTTATGCTGGCATTAAAGTGTGAGTTTGACTTCTGTAAATTAGAAATTTTTATGTGAGCGATTTATGTTGAGTTTGCGTAAATATACCTGTGTAAATTAGATATGATAGGATTTGTGTTGTGTACTATGAGCGATTTGCATGGGTTTTTTAGACCAATGTAACATGTTGAGACTGTAAATAAGAAATGCTAAGTAACTTGTAATGCCAACAATACGCTTGTGAGTTGAAATGTTTCCAATTTTGTTACGCTGGCATAACAACGTGATTTTATAAAGTAAATTGTAAAGTTTACAATATGTGTATAGTTATTCACTTTGTTCGACTTGGTCGAACTAATGTAGTAACAATGCTTTGAACAAATATTTATTTGTATAAACCGATAGCATCGTTTGCATTTGAACTAATATAATAACAATGCTTCGCCGTCGACGAAAATTCAGATGACGTCTTTTTGTCTTTGTCAAACTAATGTAGTAAAATGCTTCGCAGTCAAAGATAACAAAATCTGCGGAAGCAGAGTTCGACTTGGTTAAATTAATATAATTACACAGCAACGACCAACCTTACTCGTCGACGGCAAACCGATGAGATCGGTTGGTTTGTTCAAAGAAATAATGATTTCATGTCGCAAACGTAAACTTCCGAAATCCTTTTGACTTGGTTAAGTAAATTTAATAACATAACAATGGTCAAAGTAGTAGTGGACGAAAACTTCAGGTATCATTTTTGACTTGGTAGAACTAAAATAGAAACAATGCTTGGCGGTCGACGCAGTAGTCGACTAACACTAATAGCATCCTTTTGACTTGGTTGAAATAATATCGTACAAAGCAATGGGCAACGAAGATGTGGACGTAAACTGCCATGGTGTCCTTTTCAACTTTGTAGTAATGTTATAACAATGACTCGCGGTCAACGTGGTCGTCGACGAAAACGGCGATAGGGTCGTTTTATGTTTCCAAAGCTAGTGTATTAATAATACTTGTGTCGGTCGACGTGGTCGTCGACGAACTGCGATAGGGTATTTTCAATTTTGTGTAGTAATAATGCTTGTGTTTGTTGAGGTTGGTAAACGTGCACTACATTTGCGATAGGGTTGTTTCATCTTTCCAAAGCAATATTGTTTATAATTATAATAAAGATGCTATCCGGTAATCTTGCGCACATTTAACACAATTGGCTGATATACATTGATCGAAATCACATAATAATTGAATACTCTAGTGAGCTAAATATAATTCTGTTTTATAGAAACACAAAAACATATTAAATATATAATAATGATATGTAAGAAATCTAAATGAAAGCAAATACCACTCGCGTCTTTTTTAAACAATAAAAGTGGATGGTAATTATGCATACTTTAAACATTGTGCCATACGTTTCAAGATCATAATGTTTGAGGTCCAATTATTTTTATAAAATAAACGTTAATATCTTTTCTATTAGAATATAAAAAACGGTCAACTTATTCAACTTCATAGTCGGTTTTTACAATGGTTATAACCACACAATGGTTATTAAGATATTATTTGATTGCGACCACTCAAAATGAATGTTAAAGGTAGCATTTTGAGTTTAACATAATCACATAAATATGTATTAACATTTAACATCAATTTTCGTTCCTATAATATTTTCGTCGCAACAAAATATGCGACCTTTGCGCATCCCGGTAATTTTAAATTGAGTTTAATCTGTAGAAGAGTGAACAAATAAAGGTATTATCGTTTAAAAATTGTCAGTACAATTTCGAGTAACACTGCCAATCATACTGAAAACTAATCATACAATTGGTAAGTAAAAAAAATAAAATAATGCATTTTTAAAGTCAATCTTAAATAAAGATTGTTAACGTTAGTAAACTAGACGTTGTTTTAAAAATCTGCCTATTGCGCAAGAACATCGTTTTTTGCGAACATATGAAACCGCTGTCAGAAAATAAAAAACAACAACGCAATATTTATTTGTTTGAAAGTGCATACATGTATGAGAAAAAGGCATTAATTATTTGAAAAAGCTTATGGCAAATGAAATTGCATATGTATAAGGCCATTCATTAACTATTCTCCGATGCCAGATCAGAGAAAACTACATCGTTTAGTCATCTTTTATTTAGATTTAAGTCGTCGTTATCCATTACAATCCGTTGTTTTGATTGAACATGATTTCTTAATGCCGATGTATTTCCAAATGGATCACTCATTAAGAGATTGCATTAGAGTGCTGTAAGAATTGAGCCAGACGAAATTACCTTCACAATGTTTATACACGTGCAGTGTATAAGACGGAATCAGAATTTTCCAAATGAACTCCAAGCAACTCCATTATGTTTAAACGTACACATTAAGTTTGATGCCTTGTACTTTTACGATAAGTGTACAAATAAAGTTCAGTGATTTCGTATTTCATGAGATGCGTAGACGTTAAGTTTAAATTTTGGTCTTTTACGAGAAGCGTACACGAAGTTAAGTGTTTTGTCTTTTACGAGAAGTGCTCATCAACATTAGAAGGCCATAGGCGTTTGTTACTATTTTAGTTTAAAGATAAAATATTATTCAAGTTGAACAAGAATATGTGAACCGAGTTCAAAACCTGTTGGTATACGGTTAAAAATATCAAAGTAGTTTTATGTGGACGATGTATTCATCATCACTATATACAGATAACAAATGATACTAGATTTTGGGTACCGAATTCAGCAATTAAGGAAATAAAATAGACACCTCAATTGTTGTTTGTAAGTAGGCAAGTGATTGAAGGCAATACCTGTTAACCAAAAGATCTTTGTGTGAAAAATGCGACGGCATTTGTTAAATGCGTTGTATGCGCACGCTTAGTGCGTTTATCTTATAATTATCCAATAGTCAGTACACACCCGATACGACTCGAGTTAGTCTGTTCAACAGGCCTTAGGTTAACGGAGTTAGCCTGTACAATCAGGCAATGGTATTACCATCATAACATTTGGTATGGGGTTAGCCTATAGATAACCTGGCTCAAAGATCTATAAATAGTTTATTTATAGATAACGAAGGAAAAGGGATTAGGCTACGGTATCTCGATCTTCTCGATTATGTCTTAAACCAATAAAGAATGGAAATATTGGTTATAAATTTATATTTTATTCAATGAATTTAGAACATTTTAAAATTAAATATGTTGCACACTGATAGTGAACAGATTAATAATTTTGAAAACACTAGGGATTTGTTTGTAGTTTAATTATATTAAAGTATGAAATGCCAAAGATAATAATCAATAATTGTAAACAGAACAGGGTTTCATTCAATCATTATTTATGTATAAATGTATTTATTTATGTATTAATGTATTTTTTATGTATGTATGTATTTATTTATTTATTCATGCGTTTATTCATTCGTTCATGTATTTCTTTCTTTATTTATTTATTTATTCATCAATTTATTTATTTATTATATTCATTCCGTTTTGCGTACGTGAGTTTGTTCATTGGTTTATTGGTTCGTTCGTTCGTTCGTAATTTCAGTCAGTCAGTCAGTCAGTCAGTCAGTCAGTCAGTCAGTCAGTCAGTCAGTCAGTCAGTCAGTCAGTCAGTCAGTCAGTCAGTCAGTCAGTCAGTCAGTCAGTCAGTCAGTCAGTCAGTCAGTCAGTCAGTCAGTCAGTCAGTCAGTCAGTCAGTCAGTCAGTCAGTCAGTCAGTCAGTCAGTCAGTCAGTCAGTCAGTCAGTCAGTCAGTCAGTCAGTCAGTCAGTCAGTCAGTCAGTCAGTCAGTCTGTCAGTCAGTCAGTCAGTCAGTCAGTCAGTCTGTCAGTCAGCGAGCGAGCGAGCGGGCCAGCCCGTCGGTCGGTCGGTCGTTCGTGCGCTCGTTTGTTATTTTGTTCGTTCGTTCATGCGTGCGTCAATTTGTTTGTGCGTTCGAGCTTTTCTGCGTTCGTTATCATCATCATCACCATCATCATCATCATCATCATCATCATCATCATCATCATCATCATCATCATCATCATCATCATCATCATCGTCATCATCATCATTTTTATTGTTATTTATTTTTATTTCATTTCTTTATATATTTTGTATTAAATTTACTGTATTATATTAAATGCATATTATGTTAATGCTGCCACGTTAAAACAAAATAAATGTTGAATGAAGTCAAAAAAAAATCAATTGGTGATATCGTCACATAGCAGGAGGAAGAGTGCCTTGGGTACTTTATGACATCTCATGCCGACAGGGTGATTGATGTCGATGTGTCATGCTACATTGTCCTGTTTATTGGACCCTTTATGCGATAAACCGCTTTTAATAATGGTGATAATTGTAATTTCTATTGCTTAACAATACGAGACTGCGAAAACAATTGCCACAGGTTATTTATTTGACTCTTTCTTTGTTTCAAGTTATATTAAAAGTATATTGATTATCTTAAGTGTGACTTTCTTTAGTTTAAAGATTTAATACGAAATTACATTTAAAAAAAAAGGTTGTTAATTTACCAAAGGCAGCAATTGACTCTTTTACATGTATTTATTTTATTTTTTTTGAAACTACGATAATGGTAGCAAGAAATATCCTTTTTTAAAGATGCTCGGTGCATATCCCGATCGTGAAAAGTAAAAAAAAATATTATTAAAAAAATAAATAAATAAATTAAGGTTGAAATTAAACGTTTATATTTAAATCACTGATTTTTTTAAAGTTTTAAGTCGTATATCAAACACATCAAATGGGCCATGAAATACAAAAGCAGTCTGCTTTTATTTCAGTACGATGCATCTATCGCTAGCAATTAGTGACCCCTATCATAAAAACACCAAGGTGTGAAAGCGCGATGAAATCAATAATTTGCCGATAGATCGCTGATAAGGTGTCAAAAACAACACTGGATCACTTGACTAGTAGATATGGTTTGTTAATTGGGGGCAATACAGGGATTAGCAATGGTAATTTAAGCCAGACAGAGCTTGATTAGCGAATTTTATTGTGAACTTATAGAAAATGGGTCGTTTTTTACGAATGTCGGGACAAATTGTGCCACATCGGGACAAACACCTCAAAAGCAGGACTGTCCCGCCAAGATCGGGATGTCTGGCATGTATGCTCATATGGCATATTATGTACGTAGCATACGTCTGTTTTCAACGATTGAATTATATGGTATTTAAGTATTTCATTCAGACGCAGTTTTCTTTCCACACATTCTAATCACACATTTATGACTACTTGCGATTCTTAATTGGACAATCTAACCGTATAGATCAGACATCCCTTATGTATTAGTCTGACTTAAAATTTCTGTCGTTAAGTTTTGTGAGATAACTTGACGTTCAAATGGATAAGAAAGGGATCACCACAGCAGGTTGATAACACACAATATAGACTTCCGCTGTTTTATTGTTGTAACATGTTTGTTTAGAAAGCATAGGCAAAATAATATGGAATCCAATTTTGAAATAAAAATTCGTCTGAAAATAGCGCCGTTGACTTTTTAATTGAAGAGTATAGATGACATCAAAGTCGAAGAAGTGATTTTCTAGACACCTGGAGATAACTGAGGACGACACATACACGTACAATTAAGTAAATAATAAAACAACTAATAAGCATCCCATGGAGGCAGATAATATCTAACTTAAAAGTCAACAGATAAGTTCAGGCTAAAAATCGTATTTTATAAAGGAATACAATTGCATCTCTGTCCGATAAGATGTATTGCAAGTGAATGTTTATTTCAAATGTAGTACATGTATGTGCTGTGATAGAAACCAACTTTACGCATAAATTATTAAGTTATTTAATAACGTGCCTTGAATTTTTGTCTCGTCTGTGAGAGTTTAAACTTGTATTTTACTGTGAAAAGCACCCATGGTACTTCACCGATGTTATTTCCCTTAAGACTTTTACATACAGACAAGTTTTGAATGTACACACATTCACATAGACATACATTATGGCAAATAATCGTATCAATTTAATATTTATCAAGCATCTTACTGAATGACCAGGATGGTTTAATCGCCTTTCTATTAAATATATATTTTTAGTAATATACACTATTTCAATTTAGAACGTTTTTTTTATAATTTTATTTTATTGTGTATGTTTGTTACACCAATATATTTTAAAAAAAAAATAAATGCATTTAATTAACTTTAAAAAGCTTAAAAGTTGAACACAAAAAAAGAAAATAAATTATTAAATACATAAAAAAAATGAATGAATGAATGAATAAATGGCTGGCTGGGAGGGAGGGAGGGAGGAAGGAAGGAAGGAAGGAAGGAATGACGGAAGGAGGAAGGAAGGACGGAGGAAGGAAGGAAGGAGGCAGGAAGGAAGGGAAGGAAAGTACGAAGGAAGGAAGGAAGGAGGAAGGAAGGAGGAGGAAGGGAAGGAAGGAAGGAAAGGAGAAGGAAGGAGGGAGGGAGGAGGGAGGGGGGAGGGAAGGAAGGAAGGAAGGAGGAGGGAGGGAGGGAGGGAGGGAGGGAGGGAGGAAGGAAGGAAGGAAGGAAGGAAGGAAGGAAGGAAGGAAGGAAGGAAGGAAGGAAGGAAGGAAGGAAGGAAGGAAGGAAGGAAGGAAGGAAGGAAGGAAGGAAGGAAGGAAGGAAGGAAGAAGGAAGGAAGGAAGGAAGGAAGGAAGGAAGGAAGGAAGGAAGGAAGGAAGGAAGGAAGGAAGGAAGAAAGAAGGAAGAAAGGAAGGTTCGATCGATCGATCGATCGATGGAAGAAAGAACGAACGAACTCATGAACATCAGCCCAGGTCATATTGATTCCTGCTTCATGTGGTGACAGTGTGTTTCTCGCTTAAACACGGACAATAGAAAAACAAACCGGATGTATTGATGAGTTGCCTATAATATTAATATGAATGGTCAATTAACAGTTAAAAATAGAGCGCAGAATGCAACGAAATATATGGTCGCGGAAATGTACTACACAGAAACAAAAATGAAAGATAAGCAACTTCATATACGCACTTTATGAGAAAAATCAATAAATGTTATTACTAACATTAGACAATCACTTTTAGCAGGTTAAGATCTACATAGACACATTTAAAATCGTACCTTCATACGACAAATGAAAAAGAAAAATAAGTTAATAATCCGTGTTCTTTTGAAATACAGAGGAAAAAATCTCACCGATGTATGACTATTATTTCTTTGCCCTGTTGATTCCAAACAAAACAAAATAAAGATTTGTAATAAATACATTTTTTTATTTTACAAAGAGTTCCATCAAAACTTCTTAAAATACACATACATGACATTAATCATAAACGTCGGCCCAACGACGCGTCGATATCCTTCAATATACACTCAGTATACGTATTTGCAAAACGTAGTCTATATCGGACCAAAATTCGTATAAACAATCGACATCTGTTTATTTCAAATTACTTTTATGGTATGAAATGAAAGATCTTTATTTAACTTGAATGATACCCAACATAATAATTCGAAGAAAAAACATATATCTCACCTCCTACAAAAATGACCTAATTCGATTGGCTTAGATCGGTCACGTGCCCATGGAGTATTTTCCATACACCCCGAGTAATTTCCATACCCACAGAGTAATCGAGTAGTCGGTTGAGATGACTGACGGTGTATAGGATATTCACCCTCAGTAATTTAATACCATACTCGAGCTTCGCTCTCGTATGGTATGAAATTACTGAGGGTGTATATCCCATACACCGTCAGTTACCAACGGTGTAACTAATAATACCTTCAATATCGGGCCGATATCGGCCCGTAATCAGCTTTCGCGTTAGGTAATGCCGTCATACAAACAAAGTAGGGTCAATATGGGCATGTTGACTGGGTAGCCAATTGTTTCGTAACATATGTTGGCAATTCTCCAAACAACTGTTCATGGCAAACAACAAAAGTGTAAGCTGAATATAAAAATAATGTTTAAAACTGTTAAGTTATATACTACATCAGTTTCTCTTTCAAATCATGGTGCAGCATGGAAGAACGTGATATCATTAATTTACACAGTTAAGTAAAATTATATTAGCCATGAGCTATGTAACTTTGACGGTGTACTTTAGAGTACTTTAGAGAAATCATCACAATGCAGGCTATAAACTATTTTTTTAAGCATCTGAAGTTCTAATGGCTTACAGTCAGATGTGTTGGAAAACCTGATTCTACATTTTTGAAAACAATTTATTTACATTAACATGTTATGTTTCGAAAAAGACAAACACGGAATGACATACATGCTTGAAATCTGGTAGTTATTGGGGGGAATATCATCTATGTGTACTCCTTATTCATAACGTGACAACTAGCTCGCTACTTTTCTTTTTTGTCTGTGTTTATTTTCAAACTTTGCATGTAGTTTAATCCTTCTGTTGTGCGCATGTAATATGAGATGAATGTTTTCTGAAATCTTTTATCTTAATTGAACGATTCTCTCGAGACACAAAATGAATCACGATAAAGTAAACGACAGCCTTGAAACCCGAACTGCGTCGCAAAAATAACAACAAACGGGAAAATTGGAATAGTCATGTCCACTTGGATATTTGAAACCGTTTATAAACGACAAAAACGCCACCATTTACCTATCAGTTTTTCTTTCGTTACCCAACACCGTCCAGTTGCCAGTTTCCACCATTTTTTCACAATAACTTCGACTGAAAGCTTTTAAAGGATAATGATGGCTTGGACCCATATACCTTATGTATTCATGAACCATTCGCATACCTTTTTTGGATACGTCCGGCTCACGGTGTCAGCGCTAGTGTTTTATTTTATCTCAATCGCATTTTTCATTTTAAAATCCATCATCGACGAAACGTTATTCCAGTACTGTGACATTTATTTTCACACTACACTCTGTGTAAGGCTTATATTGATTTTTTACGAAAGACCAGTGTAATGTTTATTTGTCCGAGTTTATATTTATATGAAGATATTTATATTTTAATCAACAAAACTGGTTGTGTGTATGTTGCATACGCACAATGCATATAACTGCAATAAGCTGTTTTAAATCTCTGATTGCATTATATATTTGTAATATGTTTTCGTATTGTATGTGTATTTGTTAGCCACCGTGTAATAAAATGTGTTGGAAAAAAATTCTGGTACACTACACTAATTTATTCAATTGTAAAACTTTGCGCTGCTAATACATTTAGGACATAAATCCATGATATCAGAACCTATGAGAAATGTACAGCTGGAATTCGGTGTTGTTGTTGTGATAATAAGGTGTTTTTGTTACACAAACTGATTGTGCTGTGATTCCAAATGAAATTTAGTCACGACATGTACGAAATTATTATAAATATTTCAATTTAACATGCTGTAATGAAACACAAATATGTTGGTATACTCTCTGTAAGGACTTTTGAATTAAACTATACATAGCGTTTTTTATCAATTACAGTTCGGCAAACAACCAATAAGCCACCTGTAATTGTTGTTTGAAATGATATTTGTAACAGGAGTGCACACATTGGACGGTTTTTCTTGAATCTCAGCGATAACTTGTCTACGCAGTCACATGTGAGCAATCAATTAATATTGTTTTGAACTATTGATTCTTAAGTGGATCGCAACGGTACGATGTGTTTTTCTGATATTGTATTTAAATATTGTCTGTAGTAACAGGAGTTGTGAAGAACATTTTTCATGTTACTACGTTGTAATTTGTTGATGTAATTTTAATAAATATACATATTTACCAGTATTTAAAAGTGTGATTGTTGAATGCATTATTTATTGAAGAATATGCTAGGTGTTAACTGGCAAATCATATCCAAAACTCAAGGTCAGTATTTATTTTTATCAAGATATACATGTACATAGTTGTTTGATACGCCTGTGTATATATATTTGGGAACCGGCTTCAGCATTTAAGGAAACCTCAAATTTTCTGTATGTAGGCAAGTGACAGTAGGCAAATCATGTGAACAAAAAGAACGTAGTTACTGAGAAACTAAGACAGATTTGTAAAATCCTCTTTAATGAACTATAGCTTACCAATAAATATTTACTGTAAGAATTTGCTTCTGCCAAATCATAGTGCTGAATATATTTCAGCCAGTTTATATTGATCTTTGAAACCAAATGAGCCATTACAATCTGTAGATTTACAACGAACTTTTGACAAAACAGAGGGCTTTGTTTTTACTTACTTGCCTTAGGCTCCGTCGTTGCGATTAGAACGCGTAACCAGGGAATAGTTGTTCAAGAGGGACAACAGAGAATGTATTTGATAAGTCTTTTACACGCGAGCTTTGTATGAACACGCCCAAGTAAACGTAGATCTATAGTATTTTAGTGTTCTGTCTTTTATCAGAAGTAGACTCGTTTATAATATAAGGTATTATGAATTACTAATAAAACATGTGCATATCGGCAGTGTGTCGTTATTAACATCGGTCCGAGATCGAACCTTCAACACGGTGCGTTTTCGGTCCGACATCGAAAACACAGAAATGCCATATATAGTTCCACCGAAAATCTCCCAAGACTCAAAAATACGTTGGTATAAATAAATCGTTTGGTCCGATATCGGAGTTTCACATCGGCCCGAGATCGGACCCGCAAACAAGCGATGTCGGCCCGACAACGAACACCGGCTTAATGCCGTTTTTCCCGAGATTCAAAATTTCAACCCGTCATCGAGCCGATACATATTTATACATCGGTCTGATATCGGAGTTCTACATCGGCCAGAGATCGGCAGCGAAAAGCGATGTTGACCCGACATCGAAACCGACAAAGTGCCGTCGTTCACACGCAATTACAACAAGATTTTGAATCTAGTCGCGTCATCGCACTGATATAGATTTGCGCTTCGGTTTGAGATCGGACCTGTAATACGGCTCGATGTCTGTCCGACATCACAACTAACTATAGTGCCATCATTCCGTCCCATTTTGTCTGATATTCAAAATCGCCTTTAATGCTTCCTTTGAACCCTAATACACTGTCCCAAAAAATATCAATAGGAACAGCACAGAAATTGGTTTATACCCATTCTTACTGGCGGTATTTCTTTTATAACCTCCTTGCAAAAGTCTTTGTGCAATAATTGTGTCAGTCAATTTAAACTGATAACCGTAAAAGTGCTTTCATTGCATGTTTTGTGGAAAAACATTCATGCAAATAAACCCCATTATTGAAAGATAAATACATTTTAATACGAGGGTCGGCAGGGGTCATTTTGGTCTTGGTCTTTAAAATCTGTTTATATCCCCGCTTAGTGCGAAAGATTCATTTCGTTCCTTCATGTGTCAAGATTTGAAGACATTTTGTTCGTCCCTCGATATGATCAAATGTTTGAGGTGCATGATTTAGTCCAAACAATGTAGGGGTGTATTGCGCACTTGATATGCTGATATATAAGACTTGGATACAACAGAACACGCTCAATCAATATTTAATTTTGACGATATGTTATGAATGTTTTAAAACAAAGTGTTACACATTTGATAGAGATAGAACTCTTTGTTTTGGATTTCATGGACATTTTGTAAATAGAAAACATTTTCCTACATAAATAGGTATGAAAAGCGGTTTGTCTTTGTTGCATTCAGTAGAACAGATAGATTTTGTTAGTATTAAATTCATGTAACGTCACACAATTAATGATTTAAAAATATGCAAATAGTATTCCTAATATGTTGTCGTTTGCAAGACTCGTTGAACACAAGACAGTATTGTTTCACTGTCAATATAACCTTGCTATCAATCAAGACTCGTTGAACACAAGACAGTATTGTTTCACTGTCAATATAACCTTGCTATCAATCAAGACTCGTTGAACACAAGGCAGTATTGTTTCACTTTCAATATAACCTTGCTATCAATCAAGACTCGTTGAACACAAGACAGTATTGTTTCACTGTCAATATAACCTTGCTATCAATCAAGACTCGTTGAACACAAGACAGTATTGTTTCACTGTCAATATAACCTTGCTATCAATCAAGACTCGTTGAACACAAGACAGTATTGTTTCACTGTCAATATAACCTTGCTATCAATCAAGACTCGTTGAACACAAGACAGTATTGTTTCACTGTCAATATAACCTTGCTATCAATGTGTTGTCATAATGAGCAACATTCGGAAAATTAAGAGATTTCCACGCAGAATAAAGCTTGCCAAAACCTGCAATAAATTGAAGATGATCTATAAGTGAGGTATGATTGAATGTAAATGTTTTGAGCTCTCTCAATAAACAAAATGATTCCCTCGAGTCAAAGATGCCTGCATGTTGTCATAGCATAAGAAGTTCTCACTACGCATTAAAAATTATTATTTGTTAATATTTTCATGTTCATTTTGATGCATTTAATTTATGTGAAGTTTTTCACAACTTATTTGTACTGCTTGTTGTTTCAACAGTTTCAACAGTTTATTAGTACTCAGCACATACATACATGATATGAGTTTACAAATATATATACATATAAATGCCCAGGCTGTGGGTCATGTCATGTTTGAGAAAGTGCAAATATATGTGAAAACTTGAACAAATAAACAGGTACAAAAACATGGTGATAATACATAATATATGCACTTTTGTTCATTTTATTTTTATTTAGGTGTTTGCCGGGTGGCTTTTTTGACACTTTTTAAGATAATTGTAATAAATTTTCCAAGATTGCAAAAAAGTTTCATTTTTCTCATTCATTAGTTAGTCAAATTTTACACAGTTTACGTTCGTTCGATATTCTTTTAAGCAGATATTTGTTTCGTGGCTCATTAAAAGACGTGCATTTGAAAAGGTAATGGTATTCGTCACCGATTTCATTTAAATTGCAAATTTTACATTTTCGTTCATTGCGGTCAATATTTTACTATTTTAATTTTTTATTGGCAAAAGATTGTTACGCATTCTAAAATTGACAAAATGTTGCCTATAGAAACAAGTCAACTTATCCTGATTGGTTTCATATTTGTGTTCATTTTATATATACGATAATTTAAAGCCTTAGACGAATTGAAAACTTGAGAGTGCCACGACTGTCTGTATTGGTCTTTCAAAGACTGTTCAACAAGACGTAGCAGGACCTCTTTGGATCCAATCAAACATTTGATTGAACCAGATATAACTAAGACCGCATTGATCCAGGATTGATTAACAAAATCTAACCACTTGTATGCTGAGTGTCTATTAACATAATCAGAATGCATAAATGTATGCAATAGTGATGATAATTTGTTAGGATCAACAATAATATTACACCAGAAACCAATCACTCGTTTCTTTACCTCCGTTACTATTGGAAATCTACATAGATCGCCATACAACATCACCTGTATTCAAGTTTTTAAATTGAGTCGTACGAACTGTACGAAAATACGACGACTCTTTCGGCGGAACGGTATACACTCATGAACTAAATACAAAATATATTCGCGTTACTCATAGAAAATAAATGCACATAAACCATAAACATACATTTTGCAAGTGTATGCACTTTAAACAGACACGTGTGTTTAGGACGAAAACGTTCTCGAAAAGACACTTAGGAATGTAATCGTGTCAGAAAAAACTTGTAATTAACAGAAGTAACCGTATGCCGATGTATATTAATTGGACTGTGCTAACTGCTACGCAAGCTTTTAACGCTGAATTTAGTGACTAATTAAAGGGGGTAAATACGAACGTTATACAAGTCACATACTGTATGTCTAAAATATCAGCGGAAACGCCGTGTTATATCATAACTAACTGTGACATAAATGTAAAGTTAAATGCATTTTTGTTTCTGGAAAAGGCGAATAAAACTAGTGTATGATATGTGTCAATTTGTAGTTCCTTTTATTTATCAAATCAAATATTTTGATACATAGACGTTTGTTAAAAACTGAGTGCATAATAAATTACTATTTCAAGCAAGGCATTTTTGTCGGAATTTTCTCCCGTAAAGAACAACAGACAGATACTCATAAACTAATATGTCTTTAGGAGTCAACCAATTAATCGGATGATTTCCGTTTACTGTTTATTGAATACCTGAAATAGCAAATGTTACACTGTAAAGGCACGTGCAGTTCACTTTCTGCTCCTTTTGAAGCCTTTCAAGTGATTCTGATGAACTTTCAATTAATTTCATGATTGCCATTATCTGTGAATAACTCGATTATTACAACGAGATTTTGCAGTTCCCAAACACAAGTTTCCATCTGCCCGCCTTGTTGGTAGCGGAATATAAGCGTGTGTATCTCACATGATAAGTTTGTTGTCCTTTACATTCCATTAACGATCATTACATTCACGGAAAATGCAATTCCCAAAACGAGGATGTTCATGTTTTTTTAGAAGCAGCATCCTTAACATGGCAGACGATATGATGCTCCAAAAGTGAACAATAGCCTTCAAGCTTCTCGATTTCAACAAAAATGACGTTCTGTCAATCGATGACAGAGAAGCGTGCAAACGGTCGTTCAGTGAAATCTACAACCCGACGACACACATTCTCCCGTCATGATGAGTCACATAGATAACTTCTGGGCGAAATCCCTGTTTTTCACTAACGAACCAGACTGGTCCAAAATTCTTCAGCTCGAGGACTTCATATCCAGTCGACGAAAGGCCTATGAGCAAGACAGCAAGGCGGTCCGCGACACTATCCACCAGGCGATCATGTCTTTTATCAGTGCCGGCGACACTTCCGGGACCGGACGTTTATCGTTCGACGAGTTCAAGAAGCTGCACGAGGCGTTGAACCATAAGGACGAGAAGTTCATCAAGGCCATGTTCGACGCCATCGGGTCTGACGCCGACGGAAGAGTAAGCAATGTGCAGATCTCCGACTTCTACACAGAGCTTACCATGGGAGCAGACGCCACCAAACATAAGCAGTACCCTGCAGCCTTGGCAGCCGCGGGCTTTATGTTATATGCAAAACGACAGTTCAACTTTACCTGATTATAAAATGTCGTTTTAAAGATGCTTTATTTTAACCAACGTATTACAGGGGAATATCGACGGTCAATACGGTATAGATATTACAAACACTCAATAAAATATTCACTATCAAAACGTGGCCCCAGGGACACTTCTAGCGGGCGCAAGAAAATCAAAAGTAGTATTAAGATCGCTAAGAATGAACTGATCATGATGTACCACTATTCGCATTTTCACTATTGATAACGGACCTGTAATTACGTAAACTTCTCATTAAATAAACTGATTTTGGTAGGCGCGTGTTCGATGCCCCATAGAGGAACAACTGGAAGCTTTTTGGCATTGCATAAATTTTTTCTTAATGGTTTCGGAATATAAAATTGCTTGAAGATAAATTTCTACAACAATTGAGGTAATTAGTAGGCAACGATTTAACGGTTAACCGGTTATCCGTTTCTTAAGGAGGTTAACCGATTACACAATTAATATTCGGTTACTCTTGCAGAAAACGCATTTTTGTTTGTTGACCGCAATAAATGCTGAAATCATTAGTTTTGTTTTTACTTCATTTCACTGTATTGGTTAGAGAAAAAAAACTTTATGAACTTAAAATTCATAGCACAGGGCTGTACCATCTCATTCTGAGAAAGCCCGCCTTTAAAAAACAGCGAAATGAATTGTTGCAGAGTGATGAACATTTTTCCACACAAAAAACTATGCATGGTTGCAATTTTAGGTACAGCTCATGTTGGAAATATTACAAATAAATCATCGTAAGAATGAGTTGTATGGTGTGAATCACTAGTGACGTGTTATTTGATATTACAGACCATTTCCTACGGACACATGTCCTGTTTTTATTTTACTTTTTTCCGTAGGACATGGGCTTTGAATTGTAAACATATTAACTTAAAAAAAATATTGCATGTGTAAGTATGTTCCTTCATTAATTTACACATATAAAATATATATACAGTAAAGAAAAAGATAATTAATTGAAGCCTTCTGGCGGTTTGATGTGGCAGGGAGTGGCTTCCTGAATAGCTGATGAAAAGACATGGGGATGGTATATTGTTTTATAAATTTCAAGGGTTAAATGTAAATTTAAACAAAATAAGATCCATTTTATTATATCAGTTTTAAGTCCCTGTTTCAGGAAATATTGAATCAGACAGTCTGTCCTTGTGTATTTAGCTCAACTGAGCACAATGTGCTTATGGTAAGCTTTTGTGATCGCCTTTTGTCCGTCGTGCGGCGGGAACATTTTCCTTTTTAACACTCTAGAGGCCGCATTTATTGTCCGATCTTTATGAAATTTGGTAAGAAGATTTGTACCAATGATATCTTGTACGAGTTTAAAAATAGTACTGGTTGGTTGAAAAACATAGCTATAGTAAACACTTGTTAAGGCTCTAGAGGCCACATATATTGTTCGATCATCATGAAACCTGTTCAGAAGATTTGTCCCCATGATATCTTGTACGAGTTCGAAAAAAGGTTCCGATTGCAAGAAAAACATGGCCGCCAGGGGGCGGGTATTTTTTTTATATGGCTAAATATGGCTTTAGTTAAACCTTGTAAACACTCTAGAGGCCACATTTATTTCCGATCTTCATGAAACTTTGTCAGAATATTTGTCCCAATGATATATTTGATGAGTTCGAAAATGGATCCCGGTGGTTGAAAAACATGGCTACCAGCGGGCGGGGCATTTATCCTTATATGGCATTAGTAAAACCTTGTTAACTCTCTGGAAGTCACATTTATTGTCAGATCATCATGAAACTTGGTCAGAAGATTTGTCACAATAATATCTTGGACGAGTTCAGAAATGCTTCCGGTTGGTTGAAAAACTTGGGCATCAGGGAGCGGGGCATTTTTCCTTATATGTCTAAATATGGCTATAGTTAAACCTTGTTAACACTCTAGAGGCCACATTTATTGTCTGATCTTCATTAAACTTGGTCAAAAGATTTGTCCGAATGATATATTGGATGAGTTCGAGAATGAGCCCTGTTGGTTGAAAAAAAATGGCCGACAGGGGCAGGTTATTTGTACTTATGTGGGTAAAGTAAAACCTTGTTAACACTCACAAATGGTTCCGGTTGGTTAAAGAACACGGGTACCAGAGTGCGGGGCATTTTTTTAAATATAGCTATATATATGGCTATAGTAAAAACTTTCTAACACTCTAGAGGACACATTTATTGTCCGAGCTTCATGAAACTTGGTCAGAAGAATTTTCCCAACGATATCTTAGAGGATTTTGAAAATGGTTTGGGTTGGTTGAAAAACATGGGCGCCATGGAGTGGGGCATTTTTCTTTATATGACTATAGTAAAAGCTTGTTAACACTCTAAAAGTCACAGTTATTGTCCAATCTTCATGAAACTTTGTCAGAATATTCGTTCTAATAATATCTTGAACGAGTTCCAAAATGGTTCCGGTTGCTTGAAAAACAAAGCCGCAACGGGGCGGGGCATTTTTCATTATATGGCTATAGAATTACTATAGTAAAACCTTGAAAACACATGTATAGTCTGTTCTTAATGAAACTTTGTCAGAAGATTTGTCCCAATAATATCTTGGACGAGTTCGAACATGGTTCCAGTTGGTAGAAAAACATGGCCGCCAGGGGGGCGGGGCATTTTTCCTTATATTTCTATAGTAAAAACTTGTTTACACTCTTATTGTCACATTTATTGTCCAATGATATCTTGGATCAGTTCGAAAATAGCTCCAGTCTGTTGAAAAACATTGCCGCCAGGGGTCAAGGAATTTATCCTAATATGGCTAAAGTAAAACCTTGTTAGCACTCTAAAAGTTGCATTAATATTTCCCTCTTCATGAAACTTGGTTAGAACATGTGTTTTAATGATATTTTGGGGCTGCAATGAGCAGGTCAGTTTCTTTGTATCTCAGGTAAGCGACGTCGGGCATTTCAGGCCCTATTGTTTTAAATTTTGCAGTTTTGTTTATATATTTCCTTTAAAATGGTATTGTTGAATCGCGATTGCATTTTCTTTACATATTGTTTGTCATTTCAATTTTTCAGGGAAATTTTATATATTAATAATTATATATATATTAATTTTGAGAAAATTATAACCGGTCCTATTTACTACCGATAATATTCAATTTCTTACTCGGGATCTTTAGGATATTTTAGGATATCTCAATGTTAAATGTTATTCATGAAATGTTATTTCCATTTCCGCGTTAAGCACTAATTATTAAAAATATATATATGTATATATTCCTTGCCTGATGGTTTGATGATATTAATTCAAAACCAACGATCTTGCCAAGGCAGTTCAATTTTATTTCTGTAAAGCGAGACAAAGAAATATAATATTTTCAAATAATATACATGTGAATCTATATGCACAGTTTATAATAGCATGTCATATAGCATTTGAAATAAAATACTTATACAGTAATTTCCAGAAACATAGGATTTCAATAACTAACAATGATAAGCCTACATTTTGTTTTGTCAGTTTGCAGTCCAGTTATTATAAATTCTAAACAATTCTGTACATACCGAATAATCCTGTAGAGTTAACAATATAATGTTATTCATTATAACAATAATATCCGCATACAACTAAAATCAGTAATTGACTATAAATTACGTCACTTAGTAAAATAATACAAACAACAAATGAATATCCAAAATGTAAATAATTATAAGAATTATACCTGTAAAGTGAGACAGAATATACGGTTTGCGCGAAGCTTAAATACTGATAATAGGGGTGTGATTTCGATCGTGATAGGTCGGCTATCTTCGGACTTTCCGTAAGATAGTTTTCCACAAAAAGTGCTAACTGGTATTAATCGGTTTCTCCTTTTTTGTTAAGTTGCTAGGTATGTTTTTCTGGTGAATCAGTGACCAATTAACTGGTATTAATAGATCTTTATAATTCCTAGGTGCTGAATAAGTGACCTGCGATCAGTTTGCGTACTGTTTTTCCAACCCTGATTTATATTCTTGAAACTGGGGATATGTGTTTTGCTGAACCGAATTCTCTTATATTTATAGGTCTTTAACCTCAACCGAAATATATGTTTTGTTTCGTTTTTGTTAATAAGAATTTGCTTGCGAAGTATTTTCTTGCTGTAGGTAAAGACAGGTGTAAAAACATGTACTTATTTCTTTTGTTCTTGGTAACCATTTGCTATTCTAATATGATTATAATATATGATAATTATATCTAATATAAAATAAAATGAAAATTACATTTTTTTAAATAATTAATGTAAATATATTAATCCATGAAGTCAGTGTTTTGTTTTTAAAGGGATTACAAAATCCCATTATCTTTGTACAACTCATATGTTGTAGGATATGTTTAGCAAACAATTTCTGATGATGCCATGAATAGTAATTTACTGATTTTGTTCACAGTGATAAACTAAATAATTTCTATTTTGTTTTAAAGTTTTTTGTGAATATTTTATGAATAAATATTTTGTTTTTTAATTTCCCTAAATGCTTTTTAATACTTTGAATATTTCAATGTGCATTTCATTTTGTGGAGGTGGATATGTTGTATTCTGTGAAGTTACTGTATGTTAATACATGTTTTTTTTTTATAAATAGTTGTTTTGATGTTTTATACCCGCCATTTTCACAAGAATGATTTCTTTTGTCATATTATATGTTTAGTTTGAGGTTGGACATTTTGTATCCGATTAGTTGTTTAGCTCAGCTTAGCATAACGTGCTCAGGTGAGCTTTTGTGATTTCCTTTTGTCAGTCGTCTGGCGTGCGTCGTCAACATGTACTTTGTTAACACTCGAGAGGCCACATTTATTGTATCTAAATGAAACTTGGTCAGATCATGTGTCTCAATGATATCTTGGACCGGATGGCCAAAAGACATAACCGCCAGGAGGCGGGGTAGTTTTCCTTAATAGCTTAAAGGCTAAAGTAAAACCTTGTTAACACTCTAGAAGGCAAATTCATTGTTCAATCTTCATAAAGTCAGAATATTTGTTCTTATGATAATTTGATGCATTCGAAAATGGTTTTGGTATGTTGACAAACATGTTCGCCATTGGACGGCGCGTTTTTCCTTGAACGGCCATAGTGAAACCTTTTTAACACTTTTTAACACAGGACATATTTCCTTATATGGCTACGGTAAAACCTTGTTTACAGTCTAGAAGTCACATTTTAGTCCAATTTTCAAGACACTTAGTCAGAAAAATTGTTCTAATGAGTTTGAAAATGTTTCTGGTCCGTTGAAAAATATGGCTGCCTAGGGCGGGTCATTTTTCCTTAAACGGCCATAGTAAAACCTTTTTAACACTCTATAAATCACTTTCTAGTGCAATCTTCAAGAATCTTGGTCAGAACATGTGTCCCAATGAAATATTGGACCAGTTTTAAAATAGTTCCGGTCTTTTGAAAAACATGGCCGAAGGGGGCAGGGCATATTTCCTAATATGGCTATGGTAAAACCTTGTTAACACTCTAGAAGTCACATTTTAGTCCAATTTTCAAGAGATTAGTCAGAAAATTTGTTCTAATGAGTTTGAAAATGTTTCCGGTCCGTTGAAAAACATGGCCGCATAGGGCGGGTCATTTTTCCTTAAACGGCCATAGTAAAACCTCTTAAACACTCTATAAATCACATATTAGTGCAATCTTCAAGAATCTTGGTCAGACCATGTGTCCCAATGAAATATTGGACCAGTTTTAAAATAGTTCCGGTCTGTTGAAAAACATGGCCGAAGGGGGCAGGGCATATTTCCTTATATGGCTATGGTAAAACATTGTTAAAGCGAGATTATACGATTTTTTATATTTGTTAAATTGTAATATATTGATAAAATATGTTACAATAACACAAAATAGGCAAGAAAAATTATACATTGAAGACGAATTTCATGAATTGCAGCAAAGACAAATTAGCGCACCGAGCCGATTGTGACGAAGATATTTCGTACATATTTTCCTACAATAACCGAAGTATTCTTCTTTTTAGTTAGTGTTCGTGTGTCGTATGAATAGATATCATTGCAGGAATTTAAAATGAACCGTAAAACTAAATTTAGATTCACATCGTACATGCATGATATACATGCTGGCGAATTCTACTGTACAGACATTTTCATTTCAGAATTAAATATCTGGCTTATTTCGCATTTTTCGACCCATGTTCTTCTGACCCTTTATTTTAATTTATTTTGAAATATATGCTTAATAAGTTTTTACACATTTTATATACATTAATAAATATTTGACAAAAAAGTATGATCTCGCTTTAATACTCTAGAAGTCACATTTAGTCCAATTTTTAAGAGACTTAGTCAGAACATTTGTTCTAATGAGTTTGAAAATGTTTCTGGTCCGTTGAAAAATATGGCCGCCTAGGGCGGGTCATTTTTCCTTATATGGCTATAGTAAAACATTGAACCACTTTAAGAGTGTTAACAATCTTTATGAAACTTTGTCATAATATTTGTTCAAATATTAGCTCAGCTGAATTTGAAAATGGAAATGGTTCGTCTTAAAATATGGCCACATGGGGCGGGGCATCTTTCCTTATATGCTATAGTGAAACCTTGTTAACACTCTAAAAATCCCATGTTTAGTGCCATCTAAATGAAAGGTAGAACTCTTGTTTTAATGACTCCTCTGTAGAGTTTGGAAAACATTCCAGTTTTTTTTTTAAACATGACTGCTGGGAGAGGGGGAGGGCAGTTTTCCTTATATGGCTATCGTTAAAACTTGTTGATGCACATATATTTGCAATTCGTCATGAAACTTGGTCAGAAAATTTGTCCAAATGAAATCGCGGCTAAAATTGAAACAGGGTCAAGTAATTAAAACATGTTAATACTCTAGAAGTCACTTTTTGTCTAATCTTCATGAATCAGCTCGCACTTTCTCATAATATTCTAGTTCCTTTTGGTCTCAAGATAGCGCCTTTAGGCCCATGGTCCTCTTGTTTTATTTGAGCATCTGTAAATTAGAAATAATAGAAATTATAGGAATTGTGTTCGACAAGCTAACTTTTTGACATTCACTTTAGAAAAGCTTAGAAATTTGCAATGTTTGTTAAAAAAATTCGGAATTGAGTTTTTAACAATTTGAGTTTAGATTCTGTATTTTAAACGTGATAATAAATTTGAAATGCACATGCTTAAAGGGCTCTTTTCACGCTTTGGTAAATTGACAAAGTTGAAAAAAGTTGTTTCAGATTCGCAAATTTTCGTTTAAGTTATGATATTTGTGAGGAAACAGTAATACTGAACATTTACCATGGTCTAATATAGCCATTATATGCATCTTTTGACGATTTTAAAACCTAAAAATTATAAAGCGAAACGATTTAATAATTTGGAGAGTTCTGTTTTTGTCGTTAAATTTTGTGAAACTACGAAGATTGCTTATATAAGGTATAAAATACGTCAAGTATGTGTACTCGGCGGAATAGCTGAGTAAGCTAAAGCGTTTTTACTTCAGGACTCTGGCAGGACTCCAGGGGTCACTGGTTCGAAACCTGCTCCGGGCAATGTTCTTTTCCTTTTTTAAATTTTATTCTTGATTTTTTACTGGAGCTTTTACGATGCAATGTTTACATTTATCAATATAAAGCATTTAATGAATAAGTTAAAAAAATGCCAAAATCTGTGAAAAGGCCCCTTTAACATTTAGCTGAAAATTTGTTCCACCCACGTAACAGTGCGAGTCTTATTTATTTTAGGTATACATTATAGCTCACACATTGAATTGTATTTTGAGTTCGGATTTAGAAATTTAGACTCAATGGGAAATTTGTAATTGTACCAATTGGTTTTGTTTTGTTATGCTGGGATAACGTTTTGAGTGTTTGAATCTGTTCTTATGAAATTATTGGAATTTCGTACTGCGATATTCATTTGTAATTATTAATATTCAATTGGTTATGCGAGCGATTATATTCGAGTTTAAATGTCTGAAATTGTTTTATGCTGAAATAAAAGTGTGAGTTTGACCTCTGTAAATTAGAAATTGTAATGTAAGCGATTTATGTGGATTTTGGAATATGTAACGCCAGTTTGACTGTTTCACCTGTGTAAATTAGATATGATAGGACATTTGTACTGTGTACTGTGAGGGATTTGCATGGATTTTTTAGACAAAAGTAACATGTTGAGACTGAAAAAAGAAATGCTCAGCAACTTTTAATGCCAGCAATACGCTTGTGATTTGAAATGTTCCCAATTTTGTTACTCTGGCATACCAACGTGATTTTATAAAGTAAATTATAAATTATACAATATGTGTATAGTTATTCAGTTTGTTCGACTTGGTCGAACTAATGTTGTAACAATACTTTGAACAAATATTTATTTTTAAAAACCGATAGCATCGTTTGCATTTGAACTAATATAATAACAATGCTTCGCCGTCGACGAAAATTCAGATGACGTCGTTTTTTCTTTGACAAACTAATGTAGTAAAATGCTTCGCAGTCAAAGATAACGAAATCTGCGAAAGCAGCAACGGTCAAACTTACTCGTCGACGGCAAACCGATGACATCGGTTGGTTTGTTCGAAAAAATAATGATATTATGTAGCAAACGTAAACTTTCGAAATCCTTTTGACTTGGTTAAAGTAAATATAATAAAATAACAATAGTCAACGTAGTAGTGGACGAAAACTTCAGGTATCATTTTTGACTTGGTAGAACTAAAATTGAAACAATGGTTTGCGGTCGACGCAGTCGTCGACAAACACTAATATCATCCTTTTAACTTGGTTTTAATAATATTGTAACAAAGCAATGGTCCACGTAGTAGTCGACGTAAACTGTCATTGTGTCCGTTTCAACTTTGTAGTAGTGCAGTAACAATGCCTCGCTGTCAACATGGTCGTCGACCAAGACAGCGATAGGGTCGTTTTAAGTTGCCAAAGCTAATATATAAATAATACATGTGTCGGTCGACGTGGTCGTCGACTAACTGCGATAGGGTATTTTTCAATTTTGCAAAAGCAATCTAGTAATAATGCTTGTGTAAGATGAGGTTGGTCAACGTGCACTAGAATTGCGAAAGGTATTGTTTTATAACTTGCCAAAGAAATATAGTTATAATTATAATGACGATGCTATCCGGTAATCTAGAGCAAATTAAACACAAATGGCTGATATTCATTGATCGAAATCACATAATAATGGAATACTCTAGTGAGCGAAATATAATTCTGTTTTATAGAAACACAAAAACATCTTAAATATATAATAATGATATGTAAGAAATCTAAATGAAAACAAATACCACTCGTGCCTTTTTTAAACATTACAAGTGGGTGGTAATTATACATACTTTAAACATTGTGCCATACGTTTCAAGATCATAATGTTTTGAGGTCCAATTATTTTGATAAAATAAACGTTAATATCTGTTCAATTAGAATATAAAAAACGGTACACTTATTCAACTTAAAAGTCGTTTTTACAATGGTTATAACCATGCAATGGTTATTAAGATATTATTTGATTGCGACACCTAAAAATGAATGTTAAACGTAGCATTTTGAGTTTAACATACTCACATAAATATTTGTTAACATTTAACATACTCACATTAATATGTGTTAACATTTAACTAACCTTTTCGTCCCTATAATATTTCCGTCGCTACAAAATATGCGACCTTGGCGCAACCCAGTAATTTTAAATTGAGTTGAATTTGTAGATGAGTGAACAAATAAAAGTTATTTTCGTTTGAAAATTGTCATTACAATTACGAGTATCACCGCAATCATACTGAAAACTAATCATACAATTGGTAAGTAAAAGTAATGAAAACATGCATTTTTTAAAGTCAATCTTAAATAAAGATAGTTTGTTAACGTTAATAAACTAGACGTTGTTTTCACAATCTGCCTATTGCGCAAGAACATCGTTTTTTTACGATGATGAAACCGCTGTCAGAAAATAAGGAGACAACGCAGTATTTATTTGTTAGAAAGTGCATACATGTATTCGAAAAATATCGAAGGCATTAATTATTTGAAAAAGCTGATGGCAAATGAAATTACATATGTATAAGGTCATTAATTAACTACTCTCCGATGCCAGATCAGAGAATACTACATCGTTTAGTCATCTTTTATTTATATTTGAGTCGTCGTTATCCATTACAATCCGTTCTTTTGATTGAACATGATTTTTTAATGCAGGTGTATTTCCACATGGATCACTCATTAAGAGAACGCATTAAAGTGTTGTATGAATTGAGCCAGACGAAATTACCTTCAAAATGTTTATACACGTGCAGTGTATAAGACGGAATCAGAATTTTCCAAATGAACTCCAAGCAGCTCCATTATGTTTAAACGTACACATTAAGTTTGATGTCTTCTATTTTTTACAAGAAGTGTACAGGTACAATTTAGCTCTTCCGTATTTCACGAGATACGTTGACGTTAAGTTGAAAGTTTTCGTCTATTGCGAGAAGCGTACACGTATAGTCAAGTGTTTGGTCTTCTACGAGAAGTGTATTCAACATCAATAGAAGTTCATGGGGGTTTTGTTTTGCTATTTTAGTTTAAAGATAAAATATTATTCAAGTCAAACAAGAATATGTTAACCGAGTGCAAAACCTGTTGGTATACAGCTAATAATATCAAAGCAGTTTTAATGTAGACAATGTATTCATTTTCAATATATACAGACAACAATACTAGATATTGGGAAAACAAATTCAGCAATTAAGAAAAAAAGAAACAGCAATTGTTGTGTGTAAGTAGGCAAGTGACTGAACCAAAGATCTTTGTTACTAAGTGAAAATTAGACGGCATTTGTTACATCCTTGTTCATCAACTATGGTTAACCAATGAATATTAACTGTACGCATTCGCCGCTGCTAAATCATAGTGCTGAATATCTTTCAGACCGTTCATATATATATTTGAAACAAAATAAGCCATTACAATCTGTAGTTTTAAAGGAACTTTTGACAAAACAGAGGACTATGTTTTTGTTTACTTTCCTTAGCTTCGCGCGTTCGCGTTGCCAAGACAACGCATTACCTGGGGATAGGTGTTGAATTTAAAAACCAGGAATTCATTTGATAACTTTTTTCAACGCATGCTTTGTATAAACAAGCTTAGGGCGTTTATCCTATAATTATCCAATAGTCGGTACACCTGGAATTACTGTGTTTTAGAGTTTTGTCTTTTTTAGAAGTAGATAAGTCTATTATATTAGGTAAAATCAAGATTTTTTTGTATCGGCCAGATATTGGGGCGATACAGATTTTTTAATTGGCACGATATCGGCATTAACATCGGTCCGAGATCGGACCTGCAATACGGTGCGATGTCGGCCTGGCATCGACAACAACATACTGTCAAAGTTCCACCGCAATTATCCCGAGATTAAAAAGCTCTTACCGACATCGCGCCGATATAAATAAATACATTGGTCTGATATCGAAGTTTAACATCGACCTGAGATCAGACCTGTTACATGTTACGATGTCAGCCCGGCATCAAACACCGACCTGATGCCATCGTTCCACCGCAATTATCCCGAGATCTTAAATCTCGGCCCGTCATAGCGTTTTTATAAATTTATGCATCGGCTTGATGTCGGAGTTTTACACCGGCCCGAGATCGGAACTACAAATGTACTTCACAAAACGATTAAACTCAGACATCGAAAACGACAAAATGTCGTCGTTCCTCCGCAATTATCACAAGATTCAGAATCTAGGCACGTAACAGACATAGATTTGTACAACAATCCGATATATGACCTGCAATACGGCGCGATGTCGGTCCGCCATCGACACCGACAAATACTGTCAGAATTCCGCCGCATTTTGCCTGCATTATAAAACCGCATTCTAATGTTTACATTTAACCACTTGTTCACTGTCACTGAGCTAAAGCAAACACGAATAAAATGACAATGTGTTTAAAAATAAATGATCAGCCCTGGTCATATTGATTCCTTCTTCTAGTGTTGACAGTGTGTTTCTCGCTTAAACACTGACAATAGAAAAACAAAATCGATGTATCGATGATTTGCCGATAATATTAATATGAATGATCATTTAACCGTTTAAAATAGAACGCAGAATGCAACGAATTATATGGTCGCGGAAATGTATAACACAGAAACAAACATGAATGATGTGAAACTTCATATTCAATAAAATGTTATTACTCACATAAGAAAATAATTCCAGAAGGTTAAGATCCACGTAGAGCAATTTAAAATCGTACCTTCATACGATAACTAAAACAGAAAAATGAGTTAATGATGTGCGTTATTTTGAAAAACAAAGGGAAAAAATCTCACCGATGTATGACAATTATAACTTTTCCTTGTTGATTCCAAACAAAACAAAATAAAGATTTGTAACAAATACATTTTTATTTTTATTTTACAAAAGATTCCATCAAAACTTCTTAAAATACACGAACATGACATTTATTATAAAAGTTATTACTCACATAAGAAAATAATTCCAGAAGGTTAAGATCCACGTAGAGCAATTTAAAATCGTCGCGCCGATATCCTTCAACATGCACTCAGTATACGTCTTTGCAAGACAACGTAGCCGATACCGGACCAAAATTCGTAAAAAAATGGACACCTGTCTATTTCGAATTTCTTTTATGGTATGAAATGACAGATCTTAATTTAACTTGAATGATCCCAAAAATAATAATTCGATGAAAAACATATACCTTAAACAGCGGGCCGATATCGGCCCGTCATCAGCTTTCTCGTTAGGTAATGCCGTCTTAAAACCAAAGTCGGACCAATACGGGCAGGTTGACTGGGTAGTCAATTGTTTCGTTAAATGTGTTGCCGAATCTCCAAACAACTATTCATGGCAAACAACAACAGTGTAAGCTTTATATAAAAATAATGTTACTGTAAAGTGATATATTTTAGCAGTTTCTCTTTCAAATCATGGTCAAGCATGGAAGAATGTGATATCATTAATTTACACAGTTAAGTAAAATTACAGTAGTCATCAGCTATGTAACTGTTACGGTGTACGTTAGAGTACTTTAGAGAAATCAAATCACATTACAGGCTATTAACTATTTTGTTAAGCCTCTGTAGTTCTAATGGCTTACAGTCCGATGTGTTGGAAACACCGGATTCTACATTTTTGAAAACAAATTATATACATTTACATGTTATGTTTTCAAAAAGAGAATGACGGAATGACATACATGCTTGAAATCTGGTAGTTATTGGGGGGGGGGGGGGGGAATATCATCTTTGTGTACTCCTTATTCATAACGTGGCAACTAGCTCGCTACTTTTCTTTTTTTTGTGTTTACGTTCAAACTATGCCTGTCATTTAATCCTTCTGTTGTACGCATGCAATATGAGATGAACGTCTTCTGAGATCTTTTATCTTAATTGAACGATTCTCTCGTGACACAAAATGAATCACGATAAAAATAAACGACAGCCTTGAAACCCGAACTGCGTCGCAAAAAATAACAACACAAGGGAAAATAGCAATATTCATGTCCACTTGGATATTTGAAACCGTACATAAAAGCCACCATTTACCTTATCATTATTTCTTTCGTTACCCAACACCGTGCAGTTGGCAATTTTCACCGTTTTTGCATAATAACTTCGGCTGATAGCGTTTTAAAGGATAATGATGGCAGGGACCAAACAAACCTTATATTTTATGAACCATTCTCATACCTTTTTGGATACTTCAGTTCTGCCCACTGTGTCAGCATATCTTTCTTATCTTTATCTTATCGTATCGTATCTTATCTGAATAAGACAAGTGAAAAAGGAAAATAAAAAGTTAATCCTGTACGTTATTTTGAAAAACAAAGAGCAAAAAAACGACCAATGTATCACAATGATAACCATACCTGGTACATTCCAACCGAAGCAAAATAACATACAATAAATAAATATCGTCCCGTCACCTATTTTCGCCGTTCTCCTATTTTCTCCTACATGGCCAGTTATTCACAGGATGATCTGACAAATGCGTTCAATAAATCTATGGCTGAAATTGGCATGGATTATTCTCGGCAAGAAACGATTAACCTAGCCTCTGATTATGACATTCATTTAGGAATAAAACAACACGGGGAAAAGTTAAGTTTGAAATGGTTGTATGGCTTTTTAAGCAGATGGCCGGAGTTGAAGGTAAAAAAACCATCAGTCACTAGAAATAGCAAGGGCCGGAAATCCCACTAAGACAACCATTGAAAACTATTTTAAAGAACTGAACAATGTATTAACCAAATATCATTTGACAGACAAGCCATCCAGAATCTACAATATTTACGAAAAAGGTCTAAGTATAAATCACAAACCACCTAAAATTGTTACAGGCAAGGCACAGGCGGTGACAGCTGGTAAGTCCCAGACGGTGACCCTAATTGGTGGAGGTAACGCTTCAGGGCAACAATTTCCTCCATATTTTATAATTTCTGGTACCCAAATAAATGCAACCCTACTAGAATAATCAACACCAGGAACGTATGGGACAGTGTCTGATTCCGGCTGGTCCAATACCGACATATTTTCTCATTACATAAAATTCCATCTTGAACGTTTACTACCAACACGTGATGCTAACAATCTCATCCTGATCCTGTATGACGGCCATAAAAGCCATGTCTCAATTGCTTTAATTGAATGGGCAAAATCAAATCATACAATTCTATTTGTTCTTCCGTCCCCTTGTAGCCACATATTTCAACCCATGGAAGCCACGCTTACACCCATGAACATTCAGTCCGCTTTCCGACGATGTGGAATACACTAATTCAATGCCAATGTCGTAAGTGATATTGCTATTGCACCATCTCTTGCTTTTGCAAAGACCACCCAAACAAAATTAGTGCTACAATCTCATGAAACAGCTGTTGATTTTTTCGACAAACGATGCGCGCCAATTGTTGATAATGTACGTCCTGCAAAATAAAAGAAACTCTTAGTAAAGTTGTCGCAGGCAAAGCAATTACTGAAGATGTTGTGTATAATGAAGTTAAAGAACATTTAAATAGAAATAAACCAACAAAGTCTGTAAAATCATCTTCAATGAAAGTAAAAAAATAAATCATCAACCTCAACAACGTCTACAAACCCAATTCCTAAACCTGGTACCTCATCTATGAATCATTCAAATGTCTTGGATGAAACTCATCATGAAGCTGACACCTCTGAGGACGATGTTGACGACTCTGAAAAGTGCTGCGTGTGTAAACTGTTCACACCCCCAAAACTAAAATACTGCATTAGTCTAACTTGGGTAAAATGGCCACAATGTGACATTTGTGACAGTTTGGTGCAACTTAAATTTTGCACACCTGTACAAGTATTGAGGAGGGGTGATCAGTTTCTGTGCCCAAATTGTGCAAGCACAAAAGAATAAACAGTTTTAAAAATTGTAAATAAAATACAAAGATAAATGTTAAAAGTTAATTTCGAAAAACAGTTTATAAATTATACATTAAATACAGCAAATTAAAAAAGCATATTATGTTGACAGTTAATATGTAAAATTTACCTTTGCTTTCTGTTACATAACTTGTTGAACGACCCTTATTAACCAGTTTATGTGTATAAACCGGCTAAACTATTTATATTCACCTGCAAATGGATGTGTTTACATATTTGAAGCCATGAAATAGCTCAGCAAAAGCTCTAAATTTGTGTTGGTAAGTTGTCTATTTTTCTCTCAGTTATTTAGTTTTTCATATTGTGTGTATTCGTTATTGTAAAAAAACAGTTTGTTTCTTACATCAGCGAAAACTGGTGACACCAGGATATATTTTTATAATTAGAGAGTCCCATTACCTACAATGCATGCACATAACATTGATGATAAAAGTCGGCCCAACGGCAGGTCGATATACTTCTAAATTAATGCAACACCTGATTCTACATTTCCAAAAATTAAATGATGTACCTTAACATGATAATATGTTTCTAAAAAGACAAAAGACGGAATGCCACACATGTTTGAAAGGAGGTATTTCCTGGGGAAAATTGAATAAAAACTATGTAAACTCCTTGTTTATTGCGGAAAAAAACTAATTCATTACTTTTCTTTTTTTATGTTAACTTGCAAACTATTCCTGTCTAAACATAAGTCTGTTGTACGCATGAAAAAGAAGGCGAACACCTTCTCAAATGCTGCACTTGAAGTGACATTATGGGCATCTTTCACTGTTGAATTGAGCTGAAAAAAATTAACAGGTCAAAAGAGTTAGTTAAAATGTGGTTACTAACCAATTATCTGCAACTCATCTTGCTACCAATTGTTTATAAAAAATATATATTATATTCGATATTTTATATGACTGTACAGTCTTCTAAGCCGAGCGGAACTGTCTTTTTTATTAGGATCGCAGTTAGTAATCGTGTGTCGTATGAATAGATATCGTTGCAGGAAAACGAATCATTTATGTCGTGAGTTGTCAAACGAAAAGCCACACAACTTATTCGGCATAGTAAATTTAAGTATACATAAGAAACATATTGTATCTATGCCAATTAGAATATATCTGGTGGTTACATGGTAGATATCCGTCTCTTTTTCGCTTTAAAACTTAAAAATAATCGCGTTTGTCGAAATGGAGGAATACGTATAGAAATCCTACTTTCGGTACAAAACGAAAGTACGGTTGATATTCAAATGCATTATGCATTAACAATATAAGCGTATATGAATTGAAAACACCAAAAATAAACAACGGTTTGCGATAGACACCATAAACATGGCATATAATGTTAGATGCGCATAATGTCACTTTAAATGAATGATTCAACACGAAGCACAGGTGGTTAGCGTGTGGCTATGATATTAATTAGTAAAAACATCATTTTGAATGAAAAAAACATTCACTATCATATATATATATATATATATATATATATATATATATATATATATATATATATATATATATATATATATATATATATATATATAACAAGGTATTCAACTCGAAATCACCCGAAAACAAGGGTGCATCGCTTTGAACAGCAATTTCTCAATCAATTTTGCAGCGATTTTCATGAACCTGACCTTATTTAACGCAGAAATGAATTACCTTTCTGGTAATAATATATATTTTTATATTTCTACACATGCTGGGTCAAATTTTAAGAAATAAAACGATACACAATTCGTGTGACCTTCTTGACAGCGATCAGACAGGATTCATTAATGAAATCTCCAGGTGTAAAGACACACCTTCGCATTGGACCAATGAAATCACTCGTGTGTTTAAAATGTCAGTTAGTTGAAATGGATGTAAACAAAGGTTTCAAACGGCGCTGGTTAGTTAGTTTTGATGCATAATGCAACGACAAGCACGGTTAGAATGTTTTTTTTCATACGTTTATTGAATGATGGTATCAAGGTCCGTGAACTTTGCAGGGAAAATGCCCTTTACTCCGTGAAGATTTCAGTCCTAGATCCGGTCTGATCGATGTCAAGTTGGTCACACGAGTTGTGTATCGTGTTATTTCTTAAAAGTTGACCCAGAATTTGTAAAAATATTACAAGACATGTACATTTCCAGAAAGGAAATTCATGTATGCGTTGAATTAGACCGAAGATCGTGAAAATCGCTGCAAAATTGATGAAGTAATGGCTGATCAAAGCGATGCACACTGTTTTCGGGTGATTTCGAGTTGAATACCTTGTTATATTTCTATTTGATAGTGATTTTTTTTTTCAGAAAAGTTGATTTTTCGTTATAATATGATTATTTATCATTCAAAATTATGTTTTCACTAATTAATATCATAGCCATACGCTAACCACCTGTGAGACGAAGCACAAAAGAAATACAAGACAGACTTGAAACCCGAACTGCGTCGCAAAAATAACAACAAATAGGCAAAATAGCTAAAGTTATGTAAACAAAGATATTTGAAACTATTTATGGAGGACGGAAAACCCACCTTTAACCTAATCAGTTTTTCTTTCGTTACCCAACACCATGCAGTGTTCAATTTCCGCCACTGTCACGATAACTTCGACTTACAGCGTTTTAAAGGAGAGCGATGTACACACATACCTTTTATACATGACCCATAGTCGTTAATACTTAAAAAAATGTTTTTTATATCCTAAACTGCATTTAACAGCAGAAAATCTGTCATTGAAGTAACGTTATTCCATGTATTCCGACACTTTACGCACATGCATCAAACCCCTTTTTCAGAGAGCACGGCCCATTTATCACACCGTTCAGCGACGAGTGTGGATCATGCGACGGCTGAGATAGTGTATACATGTCGTCGGAAAGCCGAGTGTTAGTATTTTCATATTCTTTATATTGTACGTATTGGATTGAGCAGGTTTGAATGTGTTCTTTGAGAACCTAAGTAAGAAAAACTTTGTTAACGTAAGAAATCTGTTAGAATGTGGTCAAAAATCAAACACAATTCACCACTCTCTCAGTCAAACTCTAATTTCACAGGATTTAGACGAAAGATCAATATTGAAAAACATTTTATTGAACTCTTTGATAATTTTTCTTCGGTTATTCCATATTACAGCATCCCACATTAACAAACAACATTTTTATCAACGATAACATTCGAGTGGGTTTTGAAAAACGCCACATGCTGACGACCGTGACTAATTATTAGGTGGCCATGATAACGGCCACGAAAATAAAATTATGCTCATGTATTCGGCTGAGACAATGAAAAATTGCATGATGAGATGTTGACATTACTCATTGACCATATTCGATAAAACTGTTTGATAGTTTGATCACAAAAACAGTTGTAAGATTTTCATCCGTATTTTGAAATAAAATGGGATGAGTGAGTGGATTTCTTTTTTAAATAATTCATACTTTGACATTATTGAAACAAAGTCCTTCTTACTTAGGTTCTCAAAGAACACATTGAAACCTGCTCAATCCAATACGTAAAGTATAAAGAATATGGAAATACTTACACTCGGCTTTCTGACGACATGTATACACTATCTCAGCCGTCGCATGATCCACAGTCGTCGCTGGAGGCGATTGAAAGGTGTGTTTATTTGTGGATATTAATATTTCAGTCAACGAAAGCGGTTGCAACTTAACATTTCTGTGCCATTACACAAATCAACGTACGCCTGGGATTCGGTGTTGTTTTTGTTGTGATAAATAGTGCGTTTTCTATGTTAGAAAATTGTTTTTCTATGATTCTGGATAAAATTTAGTCATCACATGTGCACGCATGTTATAAATTATATTTTTGCAGGTTATAATGAAACGAAAACATCTTAGTTTATTATCATTAAAAATCTTGTACATAAAATAAACAACAAAAAGCGTTGTTTCATCAAATACATTTCAGAATACAACCACGAACCCCCCTTTAACTGTTAAGTGAATCGAAATTAGAAATAGGAGAGCGCACATCCGTCTGTTGTTTTATGTTCTGAGCGATAACTTGTCTACGCAGTGTGAGCAACCAATTCATATGGTTTTGAGCTATTGTTTCTGAAGTGGCACTCAACGGTATGATGTATTTATTAGATATTTTATTGAAACAGTGTCTGTAGTCAAAGGGGATGTCGTGCAAATGTATTTTTCACGGTACTACATTATAATTCGTAGATGTAATTTTTATAAATGACGATTGTGACCAGTATTTAAAATTGGACTTTGGGAATGCATTATTTATGGAAGGGTTGGTTATATGCTTACCGGAAATGATACCATTAATTAATGTTAGTTTGAATATTTATTTAGATAAAGATGAACATAGTTGATTCATACATTTATTATTGTATATTATATATGTTCAAATTATCCATAAAACAACAGACGGATGTGTGCTCTCCGGTTTCCAATTTTAACTAATTGATTAGTTTAAGTTGGAGTGTGCGATTATCATCAGATATGTCACTATTACCGGTTTGTCGTGAAATTATTTATACCATTATGCGAATGCTATATACTTTTTTGGTTTTCAATATTTTATTATCGAAGCATCACTTTTTACACAAGTACCGAAATACAGAGATCATATATTTTTTCAGAAAATGTGTAACTGATAAATTAAGGACTAAGAAAAAAGTAGGTTTGAAAGAAGAGTTTTTCACAAACCTATTTGAAAAAAGAAAAACAGAGAAAAATGCGCACACAGGTGTTATCCCAAAATGTATGTGTTTTATTGTATATTGACTTAATGCGTTCGATATTGTTTTCTAAATATATTAAATTAATTATTGCTTGTAGCAATCAATTCTTCAATTCTATGTCTACGCTGGAGGTAGGCACTAAAGTTATGGATTGTGGGTGTCTGTGCCTGATTTTTATTTTTACAAAAGAAAAATCGCCATTGATGTTATAAAGTTAACAGTTGCTGATGGTTCTAGATTACCATTTAATACATTACACAAACTTATTTTTCGTACGTGTATTCAATTCCAATATATGTACTGAGTTATCTTTGAATGAAACTTTAATATCATACCAGAATGTTGTTTTGTTGTGTATTTCCAAAACAAATGCATATTTTAGTCAATCGTCATGCAACATAAATCACATAATTTTGAGGGTGAAAGCCCGCAGTGATATCTCATTGGATATTTATACAAATTTATCATGAAATTCTCTCAATTTAGTATCATTCGTAGGCAAGAGAACAAAGATACCCTAAAAATCAAAATCTTTCTTGAAGTGGGTTTTCCAATTGATAATGAACTTAACCGCAATTAGACCTTATACTATGATTAATTTGGAGTAAATACATTTGCATTTTTTTTGTTAATCATAGAAATTAGGTATTCCGGTTGTTGATAACAGATATTTTCTGTTTTCAGCATTTCTTTCCACAATTTGATGGGAAACTTTGAATTAATGTATAATATTAAGAAATGCGGTGTTTTCGAAAACATATACATGCAGTTGTTTAATTTGATCGAAAGTGTAAAACTCTCGAACTCTAAAGTCAAACACATGTTTAAGAAGGTCTATACCTCTGTCATTCCATATTTTGAAAAAAAAAACCAGGGTGTTCGTTTTTATTATTTATTTTCCTTTATTGTCTATATTCCTTTGGATATAAAGTTTAGACCAAGAAATTAACATACCTTTTAGAAATGATAATTTAATATTTAATGATTTTCAATATCATTTAGTCTATGCAATTTTTCAAAATGCAAAAAGTTGCCATGATTATCTAAACAATAACTGTAAAGTAATCTTGTATTGATTGTGTTTGTTTTAATGTTTTTATGTGTATCGTTCATAATATGAAAAATACGAACACTTTTGTTTTAAGTTCGTTGATTATGCTTTCATTTGGGCCATCTATGGCTGTAAGGGGATATTTTATTTTTTTATATACCAAACGTTTTAAGAATAGTATTTTTTCCGATCAAAGAAAGTTTTCATTTTTGTGACCACTTGTTGCATTCCTGTAATTTATTTGAAATATTGCATTCCGTAATAGCGTGTGTTGCATTGTACAGTTTTATCCGCAGCGCTGTTGCGTGTTCGCAATTCCATTCGAATTTTTCTTTGGGGTAATATTTTACATGTTTGTGAATTAATTAAACTAGTATCATAACTGAACACCACTCTGGGTAGGCAGGCGATTTAATCCATAAATCAATCTCTGGTTTAATGGTCGAAAAATTTTGCACTACTTTCAATATGGCCATCGAAATTCTAATTTTCTTTCAAATGTCAGAGAAAATGTAAAAATCAGCAGGACGTTCGAAACAAAAAAAAACGGAAGAAGATTTTAATTGCGAAAAGTTAATAAATTCATTATCTGTGGTACGGTTATACAGTGGAATAGTGTTGTTTTTCAACTTTTTTCGAAGCTATTGAACTGGATAGTGGAATTTCTAGTAACAGTGGAATTAATGAATGTCTTATCATTCATCATCGTGCTGAATTATCATCAGCATCATTTCTTGGAACATGGCAATATGCAAAATACTAGTATTTCCTTAAAAATAATAAAAAAAACAACAACAAATTCTAGTTTAAAATAAATACTATTGATAATTATATAATAAATAATAATGGTAATTATATATCCTAAATGTCACTTATCCAGTTTCACTTTCGGTTGGGATAGTTTTGTAAACAACGTAAGTTCTTTTTCAAGGTTGGCAATAACGTGGTAAAATAATGTTTAGTGTTTACATCGGGAAATGTTGCTAATCCAGTTTAACTTTCGGTTGGTATAGTTTTGTAAACAATGTAAATTCTTTTTCAAAAGTTGACAATTACGTGGTAAAGTGCTTTTTGTATCAAAATTTCGGCAGAATATGTGGAGCTAGTTCAACACGCATCGTATTCACACTTATAATAAAAGACTCACATTTTGGTGTGTAAAGTAGAAATATAAGCCAAGATGGTGACCATTAAACATGAGGCCTATCTTACGGAGGCTCCGTAGATAGTCGATGTATAACGATTGAACTGAACGCGTGTCATTGTCTAGTTTATATCCTGATATGGTAGAAACAAAAATAAGATGCTGATGATGTTTTCAAAAGGACTATTGGCTGCTATCAAGTGGGAAACATGCGTTATATGCAAACAATGCATGTTTAATTTCAATATTGCTTATTTTGACTCCTTTGATATTTTGGTTATTTCTTGTATTATTAACTATATAGAGTAATCAATTAAATAAAAACTATACATAGGCAGAATTTTAAAAGGTAATTTGAGAGGGGACATCTCTGTCTTACACCCTTTGTGATATTAAAATATTCTGAGAAATAACCATTATTAGTATAACATGAATTTGCATTACTATAAAATAATGTAATACAATTTTTAGTAGTAAACCCATTGTCTCTTGACTTTGGAACTTAAAATTGTTCACCGTGGCTTTTCGGACGTCCGAAAAGGACATTAGTCTAGTTTCGTTAATTTCATTTACTTTATCGGTTATTTCATTAACAGTTAGTATATTTTCACGAATTTATATCCTGTTTGGTCTGGGTTTATTAACTTTTCTTCAATGAATATTTTAATTCTTTTTGCAATCGATTTTGTTTCAAATTTGTAATCCACGTTGATTCCAGACACGGGCCGCCAGTTATTTACAGATAAAACATATCCGTTTTCGGCAAAAAGTAATGTAATTCATTGGTTTTGAAGAGGGGTTAAATGTCCGTGTTGAAATGAAAACTTTAATGAGTTAATTAAATACTTCTTATATCATTCCAAACATGTTTGTAAATTTCAATCGATAAACCGTCTGATCCTGGGCTTTTTTTCATTTTTAATCTCCCCCAAAGCCTTGCAACATTCGTTTTCTGTTTATTGTTCCGGATGTTTTGCTCTATCTTCATCTGACAGCTTTACAATATTTAAAAAAGGACTATTGTCATAATGATTCAGTAAAATATCAGGTGTGTAAAGGACTGAGTAATGATATTGATTTCTTCAAGTATATTTACATAGGCATTTTATAATGTATTATTTATCCTTAATTGTTTAATAACATTTTGTTCAGATCTTTTGGATTCAAAATAAGCCAAAAACTTTGCTGAAAAATCCCCCCTTAAATACATTTGGCGTAAGATCTTTAAGAAAACTGTTTTTCTTCGTTCAAAACATTGAATATATCTTTTTTTTTGTTGTATTATTTTTCCATAACAATTGAGTCGTTTGGGTTTTCTTCCAGTTGTTCTTCAATATGTCTTAAGTTATTTTCTAGTTCTTTTTCAGATTTGATATCGTTTTTCGTTATGTTTGACGTATATTTAATGCTTCTATCTTTGACCACGCCTTTCATACGCTAACAAAACATATTATGATTTGCATTACAGTTGAAATTGACAACGTCTGTAATTGCATTTTTATCTTGGATTTAAAGTTTGTGTCTAAAAATAACGAGTTATTAAGTTTGCAGTCAGCCGGGCCTCTTTCAATCATAACAAAATGTATGTGCATGATAACCATTTAATGGTCTGACTTTTGACTTTCTTATTAGAAAACTGTTTTTCTTCGTTTAATACATTGAATGCATCTTTTTCTTTGTTGTAGTTTTCCATAACAATTGAGTCGTTTTGGGTTTCCATCCAGTTGTTCTTCAATATGTCTTAAGTTATTTTATAGTTTTTTTTTAGATTTGATATCGTTTTTCGTTATATTTGATCGCAAATTTAATGCTTTTATCTTTGACCGCGCCTTTCATAAGTTCCCAAAACATATTATGATTTGCATTACAGTTAAAATTGCATTTTCATCTTGGATTTCGAGTATGTGTCTAAAAATAACGAGTTATTAATTTTGCAGTCACCCGGACCTCTTTCAATCATAACAAAATGTATGTGCAGGATAACTATTTAATGGTCTGACTTTAAACCAGTTTTTATTAAGCAATTTTGAGCGCTACTTATTAGGCAAGATAATTTTTGAAAGAAGTTCATTCGGGGAAAAAAAATAGGGGTTATTATTCGAATTTAAAGTAAACGATGATTTAAAAAAATTACAATTCCGGTAAATGTCAGTTAAATAGATGTTGTCTTTTATATTATTCACTTAATTTGAGCATTTATTTTTCGTAGTTGTCCTCCTATTCAATTTGTCTAACTTCTAATATTGCACCACATTTAAATCACCTCCTAGTATCAAGGACTATTCCTCTAGACTGGAAATTGTTTTGTCTAGTGAATTTAAAAATCAAGGTCGACATTATTTGGGTCATATATGTTTATTAAAGCAATTTGTGAATTATATATTTTGATTTATAAAACCTGAAGCCATTCTTCTACAAATTCTGTATAATCGAGGATATGTATTTGTTGATTGCGTTTGAATAGAATTCCGATGCCTAAGCTGTTTGTACTTGGTTCACTGCAAAATACTTCCTCTCCCCATGCTCGAGCTCAGTCAGTATTTACTTGTTTGCTATCATAATGCATTTATTGTAACATCGCTATATGAATTGATTTTGTTTTTAACCGTGTACAAACGTGCTCGCGTTTAGTTTTGGAACTCTGTCCTTTGATTATGGTGATTGGCGTCGCACTGAAGTGCGGCGACTCGTATGTAATACGTTTTTTTTCGCTTATGGGAGGAGAAGTTATTTTACGGATCAATGTATATATTTATTTTTGTTGTCAGAATATCTTGCATAGTGTCGATTTTTTGTGTAAATTAGTGTAAATAAGTATTGCATTTGTGCCTATTACATTTACTACAACATTTATTGCCAATAATGCAAAGCTAATTCTTTTAATTAATAACTGATCACAGGGACTGGGCAATAATAAAAGATCACAGGTACTGGGCAAATACGCGAACCGGTGAAACTTTCTGGTTTTGTATAAAAACAAAACATAATCAAAATATATTTATTTTGTGGTTTTTCTAACAATAGCGCAGACTTTTGCTGTTCGAGTTTTGGTTAACGCGTATTTTCTTCAATTTTACAAGACGACAGCGATTACACGGTTTAATGCTTTATTGATAACCGTTACACTTCAGTCACTTATTAATATCTTAGTTAGAAGTTGATTTTTCAAGCGGTTCCGTAGTGTAGTGGTTACACGCTCGCTTCACATGTGAGAGGCCCAAGGTTCGAGCCCCAGTAGAATCAAATATTTTATTTGTGTTCTATGTTAACTTTTTGTTTTGATGTAGACATTTTAGTTTAAATAAATATACTGTTTTATTGTAACCATTTTTTGTTTTTATAATGCCCATGAAATATATGCGTGAGAGGGTGGGGGGCGTAAACATATTAAAACTTTTAAAGTGTTTTCATATCAATGAGTACTCAACCCCTATCGTAAATGATCAACGTTAGAATAAGTTCAGAATCATCTCCCCTTGAAGTTGAGAAATATATGAAATTACGCTTACAAGATGAAGCAGTTTTTTTTAAAACCTACACAGTTCTGTTCCATTAATAAAAAGTGAACACGGATGCCAGTAAAAAAAGGAAACCAATGTAAATAAAATGAACTATGAAATATATTGGGGTTACAACACAAAATCATAGATAATGGTTATTTGGGGGTTATAACACAACATCATAGATAATGGTTATTTGGGAGCTATAACACAAAATCATAGATAATGGTAATACCAGTATCTTTTTCTATTTTGTTAAAGATAATCGGCCAATATATTAATATTTACAGTAGAAAAAAATCGTTCCATGTAACTTCATTGAGTGCCTTTTACACTGAAATTCCCGACGCCCTTTGATACTTTGCATCAATACTTATCTTGTAAAAATATTTAATCTCTCATGTTTTATTCTCACTGTCATGAATGCTGTCCACCATGAGTCTATTAGTGGTATACCCATTTTAGATGTTACCATTTAACTCCAGAGTAAAACTATAACATACATTTTTAGCTCATCTATTTTTTTTAAAAGAAATGAGCTATTGTCATCACCTTGGCGTCGGCGTCGGCGTCTGCGTCTGCGTCGGCGTCGGCGTCCGGTTAAGTTTTGCGTTTAGGTCCCCTTCTCTCAGAAAGTATCAATGCTATTGCATTCAAACTTGGTACACTTACTTACTATCATTAGGGGACTTGGCAGGCAAAGTTAGATAACTCTGATGTGCATTTCGACAGAATTATGTGCCCTTTTTATACGTAGAAAATTGAAAATTTTGGTTAAGTTTTGTGTTTAGGTCCATTGTATTCCTTAAGTATCAAAGCTATTGCTTTCATACTTGCAACACTTACTAACTATCATAAGGGAACTGTGCAGGCAAAGTTATGTAACTCTGACTGGCATTTTGACATAATTATGTGCCCTTTTTATACTTAGAAAATTGAAAATTTGGTTAAGTTTTGTGTTTAGGTCCACTTTATTCCTACAGTATCAAAGCTATTGCTTTCATACTTGCAACACTTATTAACTATCATAAGGGGACTGTGCAGGCAAAGTGATGTAACTCCGACTCGCATTTGGACAGAATTATGGGCCCTTTATACTTAGAAAATTGAAAATTTGGTTAAGTTTTGTGTTTTGGTCCACTGTACCCCTAAAGTATCATAGATATTGCTTTCATACTTGGAACACTCGCAAACTATCATAAGGGGACAGTAAAAGGACAAGTTGCATAACTCTGGTTGTCATTTTTACGGAATAATGGCCCTTTTTTGACTTAGTAACTTTGAATATATGGTTAAATTGTGTGTTTCGATCCACTTTACTTCTAAAGTATCAAGGCTATTGATTTCAAACTTCAAATACTTTCGTGCTATCATGAGGTTACTGTACCTGGCAAGTTGAATTTTACCTTGACCTTTGAATGACCGTGACACTCAAGGTCAAATTATTAAATTTTGCTAAATTTGCCATAACTTCTTTATTTATAATTAGATTTGATTGATACTTTGACAAAACAACTCTTACCTGACATACCACAATAGACTCCACCCAAACCATCCCCCACGCCCCCCCCGGACCCCCCCCCATTTTTTTAAAGATCATCTCACAAATGACCACCACACCCTCACACTATATCCCCCCACCCCATCCCCCCCCCCCCCCCCCCGCAATTTTTTTTTGGACACAGTTAAAAACACAAATATTTATTTTTATTATTTTATTTTTGAAATACCGTCCAACCATCGCACCCAAGAATCGCCTCCCCCCCCCCCCCCCACCCCTCCCCCCCCCACCCCCCCCCCCACCCCCAGCCCCCCATCCCCGAATTTTTTTTCCGCATTTTTGGAAGGTAATGTAATAAATGACCACACACCCACACTATACACCCCTCTTCACTCCACCCCTCCCTCCTGTGTGATTGAAATTGAGAGTCCCTTCACCTTTAAAAATAAAATAGATGAGCGGTCTGCACCCGCAAGGTGGTGCTCTTGTCGAGTCCTGGCATAAGGCGGGAAGTAAATAATACAAGAGATGTGAACAAGATTTATACAATAGATGCTTTTATCAAGAGTTTATCGGAGG